>NC_057806.1:603767295-604067295 GCF_018294505.1 Triticum aestivum
ATCTTCTTCAACAAGTGATGGAAGGAGTTTGTTTTGTGAACAGGTCTCAAGGTTGCCATAGTTGTACTAATCACTTTCAGGACCAACGTTTGCAAGGAGCTGGAGATGAGAAGTTAGTGTCAGTGTCCTCCGAGGGGTGCCCAAGTGCGACGATGTATCATCAAGTTGGATCTCTTTTTAACAGCAGCACAGTCTTCTCTGTCTGTACTGAACCTATTTTGTGCGGGCGCGCATGCACATGGCTTGATGTTAGATTAACCTATGTGTGTCCACATGTCGAATTTTACAAGATCTTAAAAGCTAAGAGTTGAGGGAACTGATTAATTACTCAATATGTGGCTACATCAGATTGCTCACAATGTTCTCTGTGTGCGATGGCGGAAAGCGTCGTGCCTCAACTCGAGGGGGCGTCGTACATGTTATAGGCAGGGGCGTACCTCCCTGATAGCGCATACAGTTAGGATTCGGTACAGGAGAGATTACGTCTTGAGGAGAAAGTTGAAAGAAGATAAGTCTAGGTACAGATAGATAAAAGATCTTCTAACTACCTAGCCTAACTCTATAGGAAACCTCCTGTCATGTAGGAAACCTCCTGTCATGTACACAATCCTCCTGTCGTATGATTGATGTTTGACACCCTCCCTTAATCACAACTTCACCAAGTAGAGACTATGTTTAAATTTTTCAAAACTACTTGTGGGCAAAGATTTTGTGAATCCATCTGCAATTTGATCTCTGGAGTGTATAAAGTGAATATCTAAGAGCTTGTTAGCAACTCTTTCTCTGAAAAAGTGGAAATCAACCTCAATTTGCTTGGTTGTGGCATGAAAGACTGGATTTACTAACAAATAAGTGGCACCCAAATTATCACACCATAAACAACGAGCTTGAGTAGTTTTCACCTACAGTTCCTTCAGAATAGACTACACCCATTGAAGGAAATATTCCCTAGAGGCAATAATAAAGTTGTTACTTATATTTCCTTATATTATGATAAATGTTTATTATTCATGCTAGAACTATATTAATCGGATGTTGGAAATATGCCCTAGAGGCAATAATAAATTGGTTATTATTATATTTCCTTGTTCATGATAATCGTTTATTATCCATGCTAGAATTGTATTGATAGGAAACTCAGATACATGTGTGGATACATAGACAACACCATGTCCCTAGTAAGCCTCTAGTTGACTAGCTCGTTGATCAATAGATGGTTACGGTTTCCTGACCATGGACATTGGATGTCGTTGATAACGGGATCACATCATCAGGAGAATGATGTGATGGACAAGACCCAATCCTAAGCCTAGCACAAAGATCGTGTAGTTTGTATGCTAAAGCTTTTTCTAATGTCAAGTATCATTTCCTTAGACCATGAGATTGTGCAACTCCCGGATACCGTAGGAATACTTTGGGTGTGCCAAACGTCACAATGTAACTGGGTGGCTATAAAGGTACACTACAGGTATCTCCGAAAGTATCTGTTGGGTTGGCACGAATCGAGACTGGGATTTGTCACTCCGTGTGACGGAGAGGTATCTCAGGGCCCACTCGGTAGGACATCATCATAATGTGCACAATGTGATCAAGGAGTTGATCACGGGATGATGTGTTACGGAACGAGTAAAAGAGACTTTCCAGTAACGAGATTGAACAAGGTATCGGGATGCCGACGATCGAATCTCGGGCAAGTATCGTAACGATGGACAAAGGGAATTGCATACGGGATTGATTAAATCCTTGACATCGTGGTTCATCCGATGAGATCATCGTGGAGCATGTGGGAGCCAACATGGGTATCCAGATCCCGCTGTTGGTTATTGACCAGAGAACGTCTCGGTCATGTCTGCATGGTTCCCGAACCCGTAGGGTCTACACACTTAAGGTTCGATGACGCTAGGGTTATAAAGGAAGTTTGTATGTGGTTACCGAATGTTGTTCGGAGTCCCGGATGAGATCCCGGACGTCACGAGGAGTTCCAGAATGGTCCGAAGGTAAAGATTTATATATGGGAAGTCCTGTTTTGGTCACCGGAAAAGTTTCGGGCTTTATCGGTAACGTACCGGGACCACCGGGAGGGTCCCGGGGGTCCACCAAGTGGGGCCACCAGCCCCGGAGACTTGCATGGGCTAAGAGTGGTAAGGGAGCAGCCCCTGAGTGGGCTGGTGCGCCTCCCACAAGGCCCAAGGCGCAGCTAGGAGGAGAAAGGGGAAACCCTAGGCTTAGATGGGCCTAAGGCCCACCCTAGGGGGCGCCCCCCTCTCCCCCTCTTGGCCGCCCCCCCTTTTCCCATCTAGGGCTGCCGCCCCCCTAGGGGTGGGAACCCTAGAGGGGGTGCACCCTCCTCCCCTTCCCCTATATGTACTTGAGTCCTAGGGGCTGCCCAACACGCGATTTGATCTCTCCCTGTTGGTGCAGCCCTACCTCTCTTTTCCTCATATCTCGTAGTGCTTGGCGAAGCCCTGCTGGATCACCACGCTCCTCCACCACCACCACGCCATTGTGTTGCTGCTGGATGGAGTCTTCCTCAACCTCTCCCTCTCTCCTTGCTGGATCAAGGCATGGGAGATGTCACCGGGCTGTACGTGTGTTGAACGCGGAGGTGCCGTCCGTTCGGCACTAGGATCTCCGGTGATTTGGATCACGACGAGTACGACTCCTTCAACCTGTTCTCTTGAACGCTTCCGCATAGCGATCTAGAAGGGTATGTAGACGCACTCTCCTTCCCCTCGTTGCTGGTTTCTCCATGGATAGATCTTGGTGACATGTAGGAAAATTTTGAATTTCTGCTACGTTCCCCAACAGTGGTATCAGAGCTAGGTCTATGCGTAGTTTCTATGCACGACTAGAACACAAAGTAGTTGTGGGCGTTCATTTTGTTCAATATGCTTACCGTTACTAGTCCAATCTTGTTTCGACGGTATTGTGGGATGAAGCGGCCCAGACCGACCTTACACGTACTCTTACGTGAGACTGGTTCCACCGTCTGACATGCACTAGTTGCATAAGGTGGCTAGCGGGTGTCTGTCTCTCCCACTTTAGTCGGAACGGATTCGATGAAAAGGGTCCTTATGAAGGGTAAATAGCAATTGGCATATCATGTTGTGGTTTTGTGTAGGTAAGAAACGTTCCTGCTAGAAACCCATAGCAGCCACGTAAAACATGCAAACAACAATTAGAGGACGTCTAACTTGTTTTTGCAGGGTATGCTATGTGATGTGATATGGCCAAGAAGAAAGTGATGAATGATATGTGATGTATGAGATTGATCATGTTCTTGTAATAGGAATCACGACTTGCATGTCGATGAGTATGACAACCGGCAGGAGCCATAGGAGTTGTCTTAATTTATTTATGACCTGCGTGTCAACATAAACGTCATGTAATTACTTTACTTTATTGCTAACCGTTAGCTGTAGAAGTAGAAGTAATAGTTGGCGAGACAACTTCATGAAGACACGATGATGGAGATCATGGTGTCATGCCGGTGACGATGATGATCATGGAGCCCCGAAGATGGAGATCAAAAGGAGTAATATGATATTAGCCATATCATGTCACTATTTGATTGCATGTGATGTTTATCATGTTTATACATCTTATTTGCTTAGAACGACGGTAGTAAATAAGATGATCCCTCATTAATATTTCAAGAAAATGTTCCCCCTAACTGTGCACCGTTGTGAAAAGTTCATCGTTTCGAAGCACCACGTGATGATCGGGTGTATAGATTCTTACGTTCGAATACAACGGGTGTTAACGAGCCTAGCATGTATAGACATGGCCTCGGAACACATGCGAAACACTTAGGTTAACTTGACGAGCCTAGCATGTACAGACATGGCCTCGGAACACAAGAGACCGAAAGGTCGAGCATGAGTCGTATGGTAGATACGATCAACATGAAGATGTTCACCGATGTTGACTAGTCCGTCTCACGTGATGATCGGACACGGCCTAGTTGACTCGGATCATGTAATCACTTAGATGACTAGAGGGATGTCTATCTGAGTGGGAGTTCATAAAGATGAACTTAATTATCCTGAACATAGTCAAAAGGTCTTCGCAAATTATGTCGTAGCTCGCGCTTCAGTTCTACTGTTTAGATATGTTCCTAGAGAAAATTTAGTTGAAAGTTGATAGTAGCAATTATGCGAACTAGGTCCGTAAACTGAGGGTTGTCCTCATTACTTCATAGAAGGCTTATGTCCTTAATGCACCGCTCAGTGTGCTGAACCTCGAACGTCGTCTGTGGATGTTGCAAACATCTGACATACATGTTTTGATAACTACGTGATAGTTCAGTTAAACGGTTTAGAGTTGAGGCACCGAAGACGTTTTGAAACGTTGCAAAACATATGAGATGTTTCGAGGGCTAAAATTGGGATTTCAGGCTTGTGCCCACGTCAAGAGGTATAAGACCTCCGACGATTTTCTTAGCCTGCAATCTAAGGGAGAAAAGCTCAATTGTTGAGCTTGTGCTCAGATTGTCTGAGTACAACAATCATTTGAATCGAGTGGGAGTTGATCTTCCAGATGAGATAGTGATGTTTCTCCGAAGTCATTACCACCAAGCTGCTAGAGCTTCGTGATGAACTATGATATATCAGGGACATATATGATGATCCTTGAGATATTCGCGATGTTTGACTCCGCGAAAGTAGAAATCAAAAGGGAGCATCAATCGTTGATGGTTAGTAAAACCACTAGTTTCAAGAAGGGCAAGGGCAAGAAAGGGATACTTCATGGAATAACAAATCAGTTGTTGTTCTAGTGAAGAAACCCAAAGTTGAACCCAAACCCGAGACTAAGTGCTTCTATAATAAAGGGAACAGCCACTGGAGCAGAATTACCCTAGATACTTGGTAGATAAGAAGGCTGGCAAGGTCGATAGAAGTATATTGGATATACATTATGTTAATGTGTACTTTACTGGTACTCCTAGTAGCACCAGGGTATTAGATACCAGTTCGGTTGCTAAGTATTAGTAACTCGAAATAAAAGCTACGGAATAAACGGAGACTAGCTAAAGGTGAGATGACGATATGTGTTGGAAGTATTTCCAAGGTTGATCAAATATCGTATGCTCCCTCTACCATCGAGATTGGTGTTTGCGTTGAGCATAGACATGATTGGATTATGTCTATCGCAATATGGTTATTCATTTAAGGAGAATAATGGTTACTCTGTTTATTTGAATAATACCTTCAATGGTCTTACACCTAAAATGAATGGTTTATTGAATCTCGATCGTAGTGGTACACATGTTCATGCCAAAAGATAGTAATGATAGTACCACCTACTTGTGGCACTTCCACGTAAGTCATATCGGTATAAAACGCATGAAGAATCTCCATGTTGATGGATCTTTGGGCTCATTCATTTTTGAAAAGTTTGAGACATGCGAACCATGTCTATTGGTGTATATGCATGAAGAAACTCCATGCAAATGGACCGTTTGGACTCACTTGATTCTGAATCACTTGAGACATGCAAATCATACCACATGGGCAAGATGACTGAAAGCCTCGTTTTCAGTGAAATGGAACTAGAAAGCAACTTGTTGGAAGTAATACATTTTGATGTGTGCAGTCCAATGAGTGCTGAGGCATGTAGTGGATATCGTTATGTTCTTACTTCACAGATGATTTGAGTAGATGATGAGTATATTTACTTGATGAATCACGAGTCTGAATTACTGAAAGGTTCAAGTAATTTCAGGGTGAAGTTGAAAGATCGTCGTGACAGGAGGATAAAATATCTATGATATGATCATAGAGATGAATGTCTGAATTACGAGTTTGGCACAGAATTAAGATATTGTGGAAATTGTTTCACAACCAATACAGCCAAGAACACCATGGTGTGATGGTGTGTCCGTACATCATAACTGCACCCTATTGGATATGATGCATACCATGATGTATCTTATCAAATTACCACAATAGTTTATGGGTTAGGCATTAGAGACAACTGCATTCACTTTAAATAGGGCACCACGTAATTCCGATGAGATGACACCGTATGAACTATGGTTTAGAGAAACCTAAGATGTCATTTCTTAAAAGTTTGGGGCTGCGACGCTTATGTGAAAAAAAGTTTCAGGCTGATAAGCTCGAACCCAAAGCGGATAAATGCATCTTCGCAGGACACCCAAAAATAGTTGGGTATACCTCCTGTCTCAGATCCAAAAGCAATAAGGGATTGTTTCTAGAATCGGGTCCTTTCTCGAGGAAAAGTTTCTCTCGAAAGAATTGAGTGGGAGGATGGAGGAGACTTGATGAGGTTATTGAACCGTCACATCAACTAGTGTATAGCAGGGCACAAAGAGTTGTTCCTGTGGCACCTACACCAATTGAAGTGGAAGCTTATGATATTGATCATGAGACTTCGGATCAAGTCACTCCCAAACCTCGTGGGATGACAAGGATGCGTACTACTTCAGAGTGGTACGTAATCCTGTCTTGGAAGTCATGTTGCCAGACAACAATGAACCTACGAGCCATGGAGAAGTGATGGTGGGCCCGGATTCCGATAAATGGCTCGAGGCCATAAAATCCGAGAGAGGATCCATGTATGAAAACAAAGTGTAGACTTTGGCGAAACGGCTCGATGGTCGTAAGGCTGTTGAGTACAAATGGATTTTAAAAGGAAGACGGACAATGATGGTAAATGTCACCATTAAGAAAGCTCGACTTGTCGTTAAGAAGTTTCCCGACAAGTTCAAGGAGTTGACTATGATGAGACTTTCTCACTCGTAGCGATGCTAAGAGTCTGTCGGAATTATATTAGTGATTACTGCATTATTTATGAAATCTTGCAGATAGGATGTCAAAACATTGTTTCCTCGATGATTTTCTTGAGGAAAGGTTGTATGTGATACAAACGGAAGGTTTTGTCAATCCCAAAAGATGCTAATAAGTATGCAAAGCTCCAACAATCCTTCTAAGGACTGGAGTAATCATCTCAGAGTTGGAATGTATGCTTTGATGAGATGATCAAAGATTTTGGGTGTATACAAAGTTTATGAGAAACTTGTATTTCCAAAGAAGTGAGTGGGAGCACTATAGAATTTCTGATGAGTATATGTTGTTGACATATTGTTGATCAGAAACGACGTAGAATTTTTGGAAAGCATATAGGGTTATTTGAAAAGTGTTTTTCAATAGAAAACCTGGATTAGGCTACTTGAACATTGAGCATCAAGATCTATGAGGATAGATCAAAAACGCTAAATGGTACTTTCAAATGAGCACATACCTTGACATGATCTTGAAGGTGTTCAAGATGGATCAGTCAAAGAAGGAGTTCTTGCCTGAGTTGTAAGGTATGAAGTTAAGACTTAAAGCTTGACCACGGCAGAAGAAAGAGGAAGGACGAAGGTCGTCCCCTATGCTTTTGTCATAGGCTCTATACGGTATGCTATGCTGTGTACCGCACCTGAAGTGTGCCTCGCCATGAATCAGTCAAGGGGTACAAGAATGATCGAAGAATGGATCACAGGACAGCGGTCAAAGTTATCCTTAGTAACTAGTGGACTAAGGAATTTTCTCGATTATGGAGGTGGTAAAAGAGTTCGTCGTAAAGGGTTCCGTCGATGCAAGCTTAACACCTATCCGGATAGCTCTGAGTAGAGATAACAGATACGTATAATGGAGCAACAATTCAGAATAGCTCCAAGTAGAACAGTTATTTGAAGTGGCTCCAAATGTAGCGTAGTAGTTGCATCCACAAGATGACATAGAAATTTGCGAAGTACATACGGATCTGAATGTTGCAGACCCGTTGACTATAACCTCTCTCACAAGCATAACATGATCAAACCCAGAACTCTTTGGGTGTTAGTCACATGGGGATGTGACCTTGAGTGTTAATCACATATCAATGTGAACTGGATTATTGACTCTAGTGCAAGTGGGAGACTGTTGGAAATATGCCCTAGAGGCAATAATAAATTGGTTATTATTATATTTCCTTGTTCATGATAATCGTTTATTATCCATGCTAGAATTGTATTGATAGGAAACTCAGATACTTGTGTGGATACATAGACAACACCATGTCCCTAGTAAGCCTCTAGTTGACTAGCTCGTTGATCAATAGATGGTTACGGTTTCCTGACCATGGACATTGGATGTCGTTGATAACGGGATCACATCATCAGGAGAATGATGTGATGGACAAGACCCAATCCTAAGCCTAGCACAAAGATCGTGTAGTTCGTATGCTAAAGCTTTTTCTAATGTCAAGTATCATTTCCTTAGACCATGAGATTGTCCAACTCCCGGATACCGTAGGAATACTTTGGGTGTGCCAAACGTCACAACGTAACTGGGTGGCTATAAAGGTACACTACAGGTATCTCCGAAAGTATCTGTTGGGTTGGCACGAATCGAGACTGGGATTTGTCACTCCGTGTGACGGAGAGGTATCGCTGGGCCCACTCGGTAGGACATCATCATAATGTGCACAATGTGATCAAGGAGTTGATCACGGGATGATGTGTTACGGAACGAGTAAAAGAGACTTGCCAGTAACGAGATTGAACAAGGTATCGGGATACCGACGATCGAATCTCGGGCAAGTATCGTACCGATGGACAAAGGGAATTGCATACGGGATTGATTAAATCCTTGACATCGTGGTTCATCTGATGAGATCATCGTGGAGCATGTGGGAGCCAATATGGGTATCCAGATCCCGCTGTTGGTTATTGACCGGAGAATGTCTCGGTCATGTCTGCATGGTTCCCGAACCCGTAGGGTCTACACACTTAAGGTTCGATGACGCTAGGGTTATAAAGGTAGTTTGTATGTGGTTACCGAATGTTGTTAGGAGTCCTGGATGAGATCCTGTACGTCACGAGGAGTTCCGGAATGGTTCGGAGGTAAAGATTTATATATGGGAAGTCCTGTTTTGGTCACCGGAAAAGTTTCGGGTTTTATCGGTAACATACCGGGACCACCGGGAGGGTCCCGGGGGTCCACCAAGTGGGGCCACCAGCCCCGGAGGCTTGCATGGGCTAAGAGTGGTAAGGGACCAGCCCCTGAGTGGGCTGGTGCGCCTCCCACAAGGCCCAAGGCGCAGCTAGGAGGAGAAAGGGGAAACCCTAGGCTCAGATGGGCCTAAGGCCCACCCTAGGGGGCGCCCCCCTCTCCCCCTCTTGGCCGCCCCCCCTTTTCCCATCTAGGGCTGCCGCCCCCCTAGGGGTGGGAACCCTAGAGGGGGCGCACCCTCCTCCCCTTCCCCTATATATACTTGAGGCCTAGGGGCTGCCCAACACGCGATTCGATCTATCCCTGTTGGTGCAGCCCTACCTCTCTTTTCCTCATATCTCGTAGTGCTTGGCGAAGCCCTGCTGGATCACCACGCTCCTCCACCACCACCACGCTATTGTGCTGCTGCTGGATGGAGTCTTCCTCAACCTCTCCCTCTCTCCTTGCTAGATCAAGGCATGGGAGACGTCACCGGGCTGTACGTGTGTTGAACGCGGAGGTGCCGTCCGTTCGGCACTAGGATCTCCGGTGATTTGGATCATGACGAGTACGACTCCTTCAACCCGTTCTCTTGAATGCTTCCGCATAGCAATCTACAAGGGTATGTAGATGCACTCTCCTTCCCCTCGTTGCTGGTTTCTCCATGGATAGATCTTGGTGACACGTAGGAAAATTTTGAATTTCTGCTACGTTCCCCAACACCGGAAACTTAGTACATGTGTGAATACATAGACAAACAGAGTGCCACTAGTTTGCCTCTACTTGACTAGCTCGTTGAATCAATGACGGTTATATTTCCTAACCATGGACATGAGTTGTCATTTGATTAAAGGGATCGCATCATTATAGAATGATGTGATTGACTTGACCCATCCGTTAGCTTATCACGATGATCGTTTAGTTTGTTGCTGGTGCTTTCTCCATAACTTATACATGGTCCTATGACTATGAAATCATGCAACTCCCGAATACCGGAGGAACACTTTGTGTGCTACCAAATGTCACAATGTAACTGGGTGATTATAAAGGTGCTCTAGAGGTGTCTCCAATGGTGTTTGTTGAGTTGGCATAGATCGAGATTAGGATTTGTCACTCCGAGTATCGGAGAGGTATCTCTGGGCCCTCTTGGTAATGCACATCACTATAAGCCTTGCAAGCATTGTGACTAATGAGTTAGTTGCGGGATGATGCATTATGGAACGAGTAAAGAGACTTGCTGGTAACAAGATTGAACTAGGTATTGATATACCGACGATCGAATCTCGGGCAAGTAACATACCGATGACAAAGGGAACAACGTATGTTGTTATGTGGTTTGACCGATAAAGATCTTTGTAGAATATGTAAGAACCAATATGAGCATCTAGGTTCCGCTATTGGTTATTGACCAGAGATGAGTCTCGGTCATGTCTACACAGTTCTCGAACCCGTAGGGTCCGCACGCTTAACATTCTGTGACGATTTGTATTATGAGTTATGTGATTTGATGACTGAAGTTTGTTCGGAGTCTCGGATGAGATCGGGGACATGACGAGGAGTCTTGAAATGGTAGAGACGTAAAGATCGATATATTGGAAGGCTATATTCGGATATCGGAAAGGTTCCGAGTGATTCGGGTATTTTTTGGAGTACCGGAGAGTTACGGGAATTCGTATTGGGCCTTAATGGGCCATACGGGAAAGGAGAGAAAGGCCTCAAGGGTGGCCGTGCCCCTTCCTCATGGACTGGTCCGAATTGGACTAGGGAAAGGGGGCGCCCCCTTCCTTCCTTTTCCTTTTCCCTTCCCTTTTTCCTATTCCATGTGGGAGGTGGAATCCTACTAAGACTAGGGAGTCCTAGTAGGACTCCACACTTTGGGCCTATGAGGGTCGGCCTCCTCCTCCCTCCATCCTGTATATACGTGGCCAGGGGGGACCCCATAGACACACAAGTTGATCATTGATCTCTTAGCCGTGTATGGTGCCCCCCTCCACCATAATCCACCTCGGTCATATCATAGCGGTACTTAGGCGAAGCCCTATTCTGGTAGCATCATCATCACCGTCATCACGCCGTCGTGCTGATGAAGCTCTCCCTCAACACTCTACTGGATCATGAATTCGTGGGACATCACCGAGCTGAACGTGTGCAGATCGCGGAGGTGCCGTACTTTCGGTACTAGGATCGGTCGACCGTGAAGACGTACGACTACATCAACCGCGTTCTCATAATGCTTCCTCTTACGGTCTACAAGGGTACGTAGACAACATTCTCCCCTCTCGTTGCTATGCATCACCATGATCTTGCGTGTGCGTAGATTTTTTTTTTGAAATTACTACGTTCCCCAACAGTGGTATGAGAGCCAGGTCTATGTGTAGATGTTATATGCACGAGTAGAACACAAAGGAGTTGTGGCCGTGGGTATATACATATTGCTTGTCATCACTAGTTGATTCTTGATTCAGCGGTATTGTTGGATGAAGTGGCTCAGACCGACATTACGCGTACGCTTACGCGAGACTAGTTCTACCAACGTGCTTCGCACATAGGTGGCTGGTGGGTGTTAGTTTTTCCAACTTTAGTTCAATCGGACTCAATGAATAGGGTTCTTTCTGAAGATCAAAAAGCAATCACTATATTGCGTTGTGGTTTTTGATGCGTAGGTAAGAACGGTTCTTGCTCAACCCGTAGCAGCCACGTAAAACTTGCAACAACAAAGTAGAGGACGTCTAACTTGTTTTTGCAGGGCTTGCTGTGATGTGATATGGTCAAGATGTGATGATATATAAATTTTTGTATGAGATGATCATGTTTTGTTAAAGTTATCGGCAACTGGCAGAAGCCTTATGGTTGTCTCTTTATTGCATAAGAGGCAAGCTCCATATAATTGCTTTACTTTATCGCTATGCGATAGCAATAGTTGCAAAAGCAATAGTTGGTGAGACGACCATGTGACGACACATTGAGAGAGATCAAGATGATAGAGATCATGGTGTCATGCCGCTGATGATGGAGATCATGACGGTACTTTGGAGATGGAGACCAAAGGCACAAGATAATGATGGCCATATCATGCCACATATTTTGATTGCATGTGATGTTTATCTTTTATGCATCTTATTTTTCTTAGTAACGATGGTAGCATTATGAGATGATCCCTTACTAAAATTTCAAGGTATAAGTGTTCTCCCTGAGTATGCACGGTTGCGACAGTTCTTTGTGCTGAGACACCACGTGATGATTGCGTGTGATAAGCTCTACGTTCACAAACAACGGGTGCAAGCCAGTTTTGCAGATGCAGAGTACTCAAGTTAAACTTGACGAGCCTAGCATATGCAGATATGGCCTCGAAACACTGAAGACCGAAAGGTCAAACGTGAATCATATAGTAGATATGATCAACATAGAGATGTGAACCATGGAAGACTACTCCATCTCACGTGATGATCGGACATGGTTTAGTTGATATGGATCACGTGATCACTTAGATGATTAGTGGGATGTCTATCTAAGTGGGAGTTCTTAAGTAATATGATTAATTGAACTTTAATTTATCATGAACTTAGTCCTGATAGTATTTGCATATCTATGTTGTAGATCAATTGCTCGCGTATAGCTTCCCTGTTTTATTTATGATATGTTCCTAGAGACAACTATGTTGAAAGATGATAGTAGCAATGATGTGGATTGGATACGTGATCTAAGGATTATCCTCGTTGCTGCACAGAAGAATTGTGTCCTTGATGCACCACTAGGTGACATAACTATTACAGGAGCAAATGCAAACATTATGAACGTTTGACAAAGCTCGGTATGATGAATACTTAATAGTTTAGTGCACCATGCTTTACGTCTTAGAACCGGGACTTCAAAAATGTTTTTGAATGCCACAGAGCATATAAGATGTTCTAAGAGTTGAAATTGGTATTTCATACTCATGCCCGTGTTGAGAGGTACGAGACCTCTGACAGTACTTCGCCTACAAGATGGAGGAGAATGGTTCAACCAGTGAGCATGTGCTCAAATTGTCTGGGTACTAAAATTTCTTGAATAAAGTGGGAGTTAATCTTCCAGATAAGATAGTAATCGACAAAGTTCTCTAATCACTATCATCAAGTTACTAGAACTTAGTGATGAACTATAATATGCAAGGGATGACGAAAGTAATTCCCAAGCTCTTCGCGATGCTGAAATCGGCAAAGGTAGAAATCAAGAAATAGCATCAAGTGTTGATGGTTAACAAGACCACTAGTTTCAAGAAAAGGGCAGAGGGAAAGAAAGAGGAACTTCAAAGAAGAATAGCAAGCAAGTTGCTGCTCCCATGAACAAGCCCAAAGCTAGACCCAAGCCTGGAACTGAGTGCTTCTACTGCAAAGGAAATGGTCACTGGAAGTGGAAATGCCCTAGATACTTGGCGGATAAGAAGGATGGAAAAGTGAACAAAACTATATTTGATATACATGTTATTGATGTGTACTTTACTAGTGTTTATAGCAACCCCTCAGTATTTGATACTGGTTCGGTTGCTAAGAGTATTAACTCAAAACGGGAGTTGCAAAATAAACAGAGACTAGTTAAGGGCGAGGTGATGATGTGAGTTGGAAGTGATTCCAAGGTTGATAAGATCACCATCGCACACTCCCTTTACCTTCGGGATTAGTGTTGAACCTAAAATAAATGTTATAGTGTTTGCGTTGAGCATAATATGTTTGGATCATGTTTATTGCAATACGGTTATTCATTTAAGACAAAGAATAATTGTTATTCTGTTTACATGAAGAAAACATTATGAGGTCATACACCCAAGGTGAATGGTTTATTGAATCTCAATCGTAGTGATACACATATTCATAATATTGAAGCCAAAAAATGCAAAGTCAATAATGATAGTGCAACTTATATGTGGTAAGATTGGTTCTTGCTTAAGCCCGTAGCAGCCACGTAAAACTTGCAACAACAAAGTAGAGGACGTCTAACTTGTTTTTGCAAGGCATGTTGTGATGTGATATGGTCAAGACGTGATGAGATATAAGTTGTTGTATGAGATGATCATGTTTTGTTGAAGTATTAGCAACTGGCAAAATCCTTATGGTTGTCTCTCTATTACATAAGATGCAAGCATCCAATAATTGCTTTACTTTATCGCTATGCGATAGCAATAGTTGCAAGAGCAATTGTTGGCAAGACGACCACGTGATGACACATTGATATAGATCAAGATGATGGAGATCATGGTGTCATGCCGGTGACGATATAGATCATGACAGTACTTTGGAGATGGAGATCAAAGAAGCAAGATGATGATGGCCATATCATGTCACATATTTTGATTGCATATGATGTTTATCTTTTATACATCTTATTTTTGCTTAGTTTGACGGTAGCATTTTAAGATGATCTCTCACTAATTATCAAGAAGTGTTCTCCCTGAGTATGCACCGTTGCGAAAGTTCTTTGTGCTGAGACACCACGTGATGATCGGGTGTGATAGGCTCTACGTTCAAATACAACGGGTGCAAAACAGTTGCACACGCGGAATACTCAGGTTATACTTGACGAGCCAAGCATATACAGATCTGGCCTCGGAACACGGAGACCGAAAGGTCGAGCGTGAATCATATAGTAGATATGATCAACATAGTGATGTTCACCAATGAAACTGCTCCATCTCACGTGATGATCGGACATGGTTTAGTCGATTTGGATCACGTGATCACTTAGAGGATTAGAGGGATGTCTATCTAAGTGGGAGTTCTTATGTAATATGATTAATTGAACTTAAATTTATCATGAACTTAGTCCTGGTAGTATTTTGCAAATTATGTTGTAGATCAATAGCTCGCGTTGTTGCTTCCCTGTGTTTATTTTGATATGTTCCTAGAGAAAATTGTGTTGAAAGATGTTAGTAGCAATGATGCGGATTGGATCCGTGATCTAAGGTTTATCCTCATTGCTGCACAGAGGAATTATGTCCTTGATGCACCGCTAGGTGACAGACCTATTGCAGGAGCAGATGCTGACGTTATGAACGTTTGGCTAGCTAAATATGATGACTACTTGATAGTTTAGTGCACCATGCTTAACGGCTTAGAATCGGGACTTCAAAGACGTTTTGAACATCATGGACCATATGAGATGTTCCAGGAGTTGAAGTTAATATTTCAAGCAAATACCCGAGTTGAGAGATATGAAGTCTCCAACAAGTTCTATAGCTAAAAGATGGAGGAGAATCGCTCAACTAGTGAGCATGTGCTCAGATTGTCTGGGTACTACAATCGCTTGAATCAAGTGGGAGTTAATCTTCCAGATAAGATAGTGATTGACAGAATTCTCTAGTCACCATCACCTAGTTAGTAGAACTTCATGTTGAACTATAGTATGCAAGGGATGACGAAAACGAATCCCGAGCTTTTCATGATGATGAAATCGATGAAGGTAAATATCAAGAAAGAGCATCAAGTTTTGATGGTTGACAAGATCACTAGTTTCAAGAAAAGGGCAAAGGAAAAAAGGGGAACTTCAAGAAAAATAGCAAGCAAGTTGCTGCTCATGTGAAGAAGCCCAAGTCTGGTCCTAAGCCTGAGACTAAGTGCTTCTACTGCAAAGGGACCGGTCACTGGAAGCGGAACTACCCCAAGTGATTGGCGGATAAGAAGGATGGCAAAGTGAACATAAGTATATTTGATATACATGTTATTGATGTGTACTTTACTAGTGTTTATAGCAACCCCTGAGTATTTGATGCTAGTTCAGTTGCTAAGAGTAGTAACTCGAAACGAGAGTTGCAGCATGAACAGAGACTAGTTAAGGGTGAAGTGACGATGTGTGTTGGAAGTGGTTCCAAGATTGATATGATCATCATCGCACACTCCCTATACTTTCGGGATTAGTGTTGAACCTAAATAAGTGTTATTTGGTGTTTGCGTTGAGCATGAATATGATTTGATCATGTTTATTGTAATACGGTTATTCATTTAAGTAAAAGAATAAATTGTTGTTCTGTTTACATGAATAAAACCTTATATGGTTACACACCCAATGAAAATAGTTCATTGGATCTCGATCGTAGTGATACACATATTCATAATATTGAAACCAAAAGATGCGAAGTTAATAATGATAGTGCAACTTATTTTGTGGCACTGCCGTTTAGGTCATATTGGTGTAAAGCGCATGAAGAAACTCCATGCTGATGGGATTTTGGAATCACTTGATTATGAATCACTTGGTGCTTGCGAACCATACCTTATGGGCAAGATGACTAAAGACTCCATTCTCCTGAACAATGGAGCGAGCAACTGACTTATTGGAAATAATACATACTGATGTATGCGATCCGATGAGTGTTGAAGCTCACGGCGGGTATCGTTATTTTCTGACCTTCACATATGATTTGAGCAGATATGGGTATATCTTCTTGATGAAACAAAAGTCTGAAACATTTGAAAAGTTCAAAGAATTTCAGAGTGAAGTGGAAAATCACCGTAACAAGAAAAATAAGGTTTCTACGATCTGATCGCGGAGACAAATATTTGAGTTACGAGTTTGGTCTTCAATTAAAACTATGTGGAATAGTTTCACAAATTCATGCCACCTGGAACACCACAGCATAATAGTGTGTTCGAACGTCACAACCGTACTTTATTGGATATAGTGCAATCTATGATGTTTCTTACCGATTTACCACTATAGTTTTGGGGTTATGCATTAGAGACAGCTGCATTCACGAAAAAAGGGCACCATCTAAATCCATTGAGACGACACTGTATGAACTATGGTTTGACAAGAAACCAAAGCTGTCGTTTCTTAAAGTTTGGGACTGTGATGCTTATATGAAAAGGTTTCATCCCGATAAGCTCAAACCCAAATCGGAGAAATATGTCTTCATAGGATACCCAAAGGAGACAGTTGGGTACACCTTCTATCACAGATCCGAAGGCAAGACATTCGTTGCTAAGAATGGATCCTTTCTAGAGAAGGAGTTTCTCTCGAAAGAAGTGATTGGGAGGAAAGTAGAAAACTTGATAAGGTAATTGTACCTTCTCCCTTATTGGAAAATAGTTTATCACAGAAATCTGTTCCTGTGACTACTACACCAATTAGTGAGGAAGCTAATGATGATGATCATGTAACTTCAGATCAAGTTACTACCGAATCTCGTAGGTAAACCAGAGTGAGATCCGCACCAGAGTGGTACGGTAATCCTATTCTGGAGGTCATGTTACTTGACCATGACGAACCTACGAACTATGAGGAAGCGATGATGAGCCCAGATTCCGCGAAATGGTTTGAGGCCATGAAATCTGAGATATGATCCATGTATGAGAACAAAGTATGGACTTTGATGGATTTGCCCGATGATCGGCAAGCCATAGAAAATAAATGGATCTTCAAGAGGAAGACAGACACTGATAGTAGTGTTACTATCTACAAAGCTAGAATTGTCGCAAAAGGTTTTCGACAAGTTCAAGGTGTTGACTACGATGAGAGTTTCTCACTCGTATCTATGCTTAAGTCTGTCCGACTCATGTTAGCAACTGCCGCATTTTATGAAATCCGGCAAATGGATAAACAAAACTGCATTCCTTAATGGATTTATTAAAGAAGAGTTGTATATGATGCGACTAGAAGGTTTTGTCGATCCTAAAGGTGTTAACAAAATATGCAAGCTCCAGCGATCCAACTATGGATTGGTGCAAGCATCTCAGAGTTGGAATATACGCTTTGATAAGTTGATCAAAGCATATAGTTTTATACAGACTTGCGATGAAGCCTGTATTTACAAGAAAGTGAGTGGGAGCACTACAACATTTCTGATAAGCATATGTAAATGACATATTGTTGATCGGAAATAATGTAGAATTATTCTGCAAAGCATAAAGGAGTATTTGAAAGGAGTTTTTCAAAGAAGGACCTCGGTGAAGCTGCTTACATATTGAGCATCAAGATCTATAGAGATAGATCAAAACGCTTGATAAGTTTTTTCAATGAGTACGTACCTTGACAAGATTTTGAAGTAGTTCAAAATGGAACAGTCAAAGAAAGAGTTCTTGCCTGTGTAATAAGGTGTGAAATTGAGTAAGACTCAAAGCCCGACCACGACAGAAGATAGAAAGAGAATGAAAGTCATTCCCTATGCCTCAGCCATAGGTTCTATAAAGTATCCCATGCTATGTACCAGATCTATTGTATACCCTACACTGATTTTGGCAAGGGAGTACAATAATGATCTAGGAGTAGATCACTGGACAGCGGTCAAAATTATCCTTAGTGGAATAAGGATATGTTTCTCGATTATGGAGATGACAAAAAGGTTCGCCGTAAAGGGTTACATCGATGCAAGTTTTGACACTGATCCGGATGACTCTAAGTCTCAATCTGGATACATATTGAAAGTGGGAGCAATTAGCTAGAGTAGCTCCATGCAGAGCATTGTTGACATAGAAATTTGCAAAATACATGCGGATCTGAATGTGGCAGACCCGTTGACTAAACTTCTCTCACAAGTAAAACATGATCAATTTTTGGGTCTTAATCACATAGCGATGTGAACTAGATTATTGAATCTAGTAAACCCTTTGGGTGTTAGTCACATGGAGATGTGAACCAATCACATAAAGATGTGAACTATTGATGTTAAATCACATGGCGATGTGATCTAGATTATTGACTCTAGTGCAAGTGGGAGACTGAAGGAAATATGCCCTAGAGGCAATAATAAAGTTATTATTTATTTCCTTATATCATGATAAATGTTTATTATTCATGCTAGAATTGTATTAACCGGAAACATAATACATGTGTGAATACATAGACAAATAGAGTGTCACTAGTATGCCTCTACTTGACTAGCTCGTTAATCAAAGATGGTTATGTTTCCTAACCATGGACAAAGAGTTGTTATTTGATTAACGGGATCACATCATTAGTTGAATGATCTGATTGATATGACCCATTACATTAGCTTAGCACCCGATCGTTTAGTATGTTGCTATTGCTTTCTTCATGACTTATACATGTTCCTATGACTATGAGATTATGCAACTCCCGTTTGCCGGAGGAACACTTTGTGTGCTACCAAATGTCACAATGTAACTGGGTGATTATAAAGGAGCTCTACAGGTGTCTCTAAAGGTACATGTTGGGTTGGCGTATTTCGAGATTAGGATTTGTCACTCCGAATGTCGGAGAGGTATCTCTGGGCCCTCTCGGTAATGCACATCACTTAAGCCTTGCAAGCATTGCAACTAATGAGTTAGTTGCGGGATGATGTATTACGGAACGAGTAAAGAGACTTGCCGGTAACGAGATTGAACTAGGTATTGGATACCGACGATCGAATCTTGGGCAAGTAACTTACCAATGACAAAGGGAACAACGTATGTTGTTATGCGGTCTGACCGATAAAGATCTTCGTAGAATATGTAGGAGCCAATATGGGCATCCAGGTCCCGCTATTGGTTATTGACCGGAGACGTGTCTCAGTCATGTCTACATTGTTCTCGAACCGTAGGGTCCGCACGCTTAAGGTTTCGATGAAAGTTATATTATGAGTTTATGAGTTTTGATGTACCGAAGGAGTTCGGAGTCCCGGATGAGATCGGGGACATGACGAGGAGTCTCGAAATGGTCGAGACGTAAAGATCGATATATTGGACGACTATATTCGGACATCGAAAAGGTTTCGAGTGATTCGGGTATTTTTTGGAGTACCGGGGAGTTACGGGAATACGGGGCGAGAAGTATTGGGCCTTATTGGGCCATACGGGAAAGAGAGAGGGGCTGCCTAGGGCAGGCCGTGCGCCCCCCCAAGGCCTAGTCCGAATTGGACTAGGGGGAGGGGCTGTGCCCCTCCTTCCTTCCCTTCTCCCTTCCCCTTCCTTGTCTCCTACTCCTACTACATGGAAGGACTCCTAGTTGGACTACGAAAAGGGGGAATTCTACTCCCGGTGGGAGTAGGACTCCCCTAGGGCGCGCCATAAAGAGGGCCGGCCCTCCCCTCCTCCACTCCTTTATATACGGGGGCAGGGAGCTCCCCATAGACACACAAGTTGATCTTCGTGATCGTTCCTTAGCCGTGTGCGGTGCCCCCCTCCACGATATTACACCTCGATCATATTGTAGTGGTGCTTAGGCGAAGCCCTGCGACGGTTAAACATCAAGATCGTCACCACGCCGTCGTGCTGACGAAACTCCTCCCCGAAGCTTTGCTGGATCGGAGCCCGGGGTGCGTCATCGAGCTGAACGTGTGCCAAGAACTCGGAGGTGCCGGAGTAACGGTGCTTGGATCAGTTGGACCGGGAAGACGTACGACTACTTCCTCTATGTTGCGTCAACGCTTCCGCTTTGGTCTATGAGGGTACGTAGACAACACTCTCCCCTCTCGTTGCTATGCATCACCATGATCTTGCGTGTGCGTAGGAATTTTTTTGAAATTACTACGTTCCCCAACACTGGGCTCACCTAGTTCACTTGTAGAAGACATGAGACTATATTTGGTTACATGCTTATAATTAACAAGTTGAATTAAACCTTGTTGTAGCCTTGTGCGATGTGGTATTGTTGCAGCAGTATTTTGTGGCGTAGAAGATCCAGGAGCCCGAGCAGGAGACAATGAACCTGCTGGCGATCCCGAGGCGGATCCATCAACAGCAGCAGTTTCCGCGTGGTTGGGAGTTGTCTCCACGCGGGTCGGATCCTCTATGGCAACCGACATCTGCTCCATTGAAGTGCGAGCCGCAGAAGATCCCAGGCGAGCGGGCGTCTCGGGGCTGTGGGAAACAGTGCCCGACCCCCGCAGCTGGCGAGTGACTCGTGATGCGCCGCTTGTAGATCATGGGTTGGGCTGCAAAGCGCCCACCGTCCAGTCCAGCCGTAGGCTGCCGCGTGGCAGTTGACGATTCATGCGGACCAGGGGCGCGCCTGGCCCAGCTGGAGACGCCCACATGGCTGGTGCTGACTCGTGGGCAGCTGTGCGACCACCCGCGCCTGCCGCACCTGGTGGTGTCGGTTCTGCCGAAGGAGCCAATCCCGAGGCAGATCCCCTGCACTGCTCCAACGCAGATCTCGAGGAAGATATGCTTCCCATGCCGCGACACATGAGATATGGCTCATTTGAGCTATTTTCTTCATCATTTTTATTTATGTTTTCTTCGCTGCTTGTCTCATGTGTCATCACAAGGCTCATGTGCACTATTAGGAGAGTTAGTCAACATATGATCATCCCGATTATTATTTCCCCCTTGATCATAGCCGGAAAGGTGAGGTGGTAGGAGAAGAATTTCTTGGCGAAGTAGGGCTCCGACATTAGGATGAAGATCCTCAAAAGGGAATTTGGTCTCATCAAAAACAACATCACGGGAGATATAAACGTGACAAGTTGAGATATCAAGACATTTTACACCCTTATGTTGAGCACTATATCCAAGAAAAGCACATTGTTTAGAGCGAAACATGAACTTGCGATTGTTGTATGGATGGAGATTTGGCCAACAAGCACATCCAAATACACGAAGTGAGGTGTAATCTAGTTTTGTGTGGAGAAGTCTTTCTACTGGTGTGTCTTTGTTGATAACTCTACTAGGGAGCATGTTTATGATGTGAACAACAGTAAGAAAGGCCTCATCCCAGAATTTGAGGGGCATGGAGGCCCCAGCTAAAAGAGCGAGGCCAACCTCAACTATGTGTCTATGCTCGCGTTCAACAGAACCGTTTTGTTGGTGAGTGTGAGGACATGACACAGGATGGGAGATGCCAAGAGTTTGGAAGAAGGAATTTAACTTTTCGTATTCCCCTCCCCAGTCAGATTGGACAACAATGATCTTGCGGTCAAACTTGCATTCAATGAATGCTTGAAAGTTTTGAATAACTTGAAAGACATCGGATCTTTTCTTAAGAAGATAAATCCATGAATATTTGCTAAAGTCATCAATGAAGATCACATAGTACGTGTGTCTACCAACAGAGCTAGGGGCAGAACCCCAAACATCAGAAAAAAAATAATTGCAATGGTTGTGTAGAAACATTAGTGGATATGGGATAAGGCAATTAATGACTTTTTTCTCATTGACATGGATCACAAATGGTTTCAACATGACGCTCACCAACATACGGGAGCTTATTTTTCCTAAGCAAACGTTCAACTAAAGAAAAAGATGCATGCCTAATCCATCGTGCCACTGTGTTGACGAGAGTTTGACAACACCATAGGCTTGTTTATTGAATCCTCTATGCTCTGGAATCAATGGGTAAAGCCCTCGAACACATCTACCTCGATAGAGTACTTTCTTCATTGCCTGATCCTTAATCAAAAAGAAGAAAGGATGAAATTCAATGGAGACATGATTATCAATAGTGATTCTATGAACTGATAGAAGATTCTTATTGGCACTAGGAACATGCAAAAAAATCAAAGATGAATTTTACGATGAGGGGTATTAATAAGTGAATGACCAATGTGACCAATTCTCATACCTGCACCACTAGCAGTGTGGATCCGATCTTTGCCATGGTATTTCTCCCTTAGGTTTACTTTTTCAAGTTCGCCCGTGAGATGGTTTGTGGCGCCATTGTCAAGATACCAATTGGTATCGATTCCATAGGAACCATTAGCGGCAGCAACAACTTTTTCTTCGTCTTGGGAGGAGTCCCCGTCTTCATCGAAGCGGTACCAGCATTCTTTCGCAGAGTGCCCGAGCTTACCATAGATCTGGAAACGCATGGCGTCTGGATGAGACCGACTGGAACCACCGTGGCGACCCTGATTGTTGGTGGAGGAGGGCCGACCGCTGCGAGGGTTGGAGTTGCCGCTGTTATTCCCGCCGCCTCCCATCTTGCTCTTGTTGCAGGGAGGTCCATGGTAGTGGGAGTTTCCGCCGCGTCCACGGGTGGTAGCGTTCGCGGAGGATTTAAACCCACCGGCGCTGCCAGATCGCTGGTGCGCCACCATGTGTTGGTCGAAGTTACTCAACATGGCGAAGAGTTCGTCGATGGAGTCCGCGGTGACGTGAGCGTCGAGCGCTGAGACGAGGGGCTAGTACTCCATGTCAAGGTCGTGAAGGATGTAGGAGACGAGCTCGTCATCCTGCAGTGGCTTGCCAGCGGCGGCGATCTCATCAGCGAGGCCGCGCATCTCGGCGAAGTAGGAGGTCACCGTCTTGTTGCCCTTCTGCGCGTTCACGAGGGCAGTACGGATGTTGTTGATGCGGCTGAGGGGCTGCGAGGAGAACATACCTGCCAACGCCGCCCAGAGCTCGCTCGCCGTGGTGATCGCGGTCACCTGGATGAGCACCTCTTGGTGAGATTGTTCAGCAAGTATCCAAGGACTTGCTGATCCTCCCTGACCCAGATGGGATGGTGAGGGTTGGGCGCAGAGCTGTCTTTCCCATCCTTGTCCTTCGCGGGAAGCACCCTGACCGGCTTCGCTATGCTGTCGTCGACGTAGCCGAAGACCCCTGTGCCCCTTAGCTGCGGCGTAACTTGCATGCGCCAAAGGACGTAGTTTGTGCGGGATAGCTTTTTTGTGACTTGACCATTGAGGCCAGCCTGGGAGGAACCGAAGGAGGACGACATGGTTTGCACTGGTGGAGATTGAAACTAGATGATGTGGAAGAGAATGGTTCTGATTACCATGTGCGATGACGGAAAGCATCGTGCCTCAACTTGAGGGGACGCCGTACATGTTATAGGCAGGGGCGCACCTCCCTGATAGAGCATACAGTTAGGATTCGGTAGAGGAGAGATTACATCTTGAGGAGAAAGTTGAAAGAAGATAAGTCTAGGTACAGATAGATAAAAGATATTCTAACTACCTAGCCTAACTCTATAGGAAACCTCCTGTCACGTACACAACAATCCTGTCGTACCATTGATGTTTGACACTTCGAAACAATCTGAATTTTCCATTAACATAATACTAATTCCTAGTTTTGTTTTCTTCCCAATAAAGAACATACAGTATTATTATGCGCTTACCAGCTTCTGTGATTAACCATTCGATGTTCTAATTTCTGACCTAATTGTTGATGTTCAACTTCTAGAGGTTAGTTTTAGTTCTTTGAACATTCTTCCTCTGCTTCAGTTCAGATATTGCTGAAACTTCTTACCTTTTGCTGAGAAGGGACAACTAAGCCACATCAGTCTTGTTAATATAGACTAGTGAAGGAGTCTCGGGTCTGAGGCTTAAGAAAAGGAAACTCAGGTCTTATTACAATCTAGCCAAGCTAGTAAAAGAAGTAAGTGTAAAAACAGCTTGAAGCAGTGTTTAGATTTCCACGAAGAATGCATTGGCCGATCCTGAGACTAGCTACCTGCAGGATGACGATAAGACGCAGTCCTCATGCCTGCAAAGTCACCAGAGGTGGTTGCAACCCGGCCAATGATCGTCACAGTGGACACACGATCCATTTCCTATGCTGGGTCCATAATTGTGCGGCTCGACTTTGTACTAAAGACTATGTTATCTGTTAAACCACACACAGCAAACCTGGTTGATGCCACATGACACATTGGTGCGATAATGGCATGCATCATGTATCTCTTTCTGATGCCACTCATTCCCAAGTGGAATCAATGTAAGAATAAGGATGTATGCCATGGTCTAGGCCTTAGTTTCAAGGCTTAATTAATTGGCTGGAAAGCATTATATTTAATTCCTTCCTACACGCTCTTCTCTCATAGAGATATGGCGATCGAGTAAAAGAGTAACCGAATTAAAGATGGATGTGGATGCAACAGGAACACCGGTCTCATATATAAGAGATGGAGACATACAAAGCAAGAAGACGACGGTAATATGTCACGAGATGGAGTTGGCACCTGGGATTAATATGCCATGTCATTATTAAGGGGTGCATGTGGCCATTGACTTATGAAGTGATGGTTGTCTCCCTCACGGTGGAAGACAGTCACACATATACACGATGTACCTCTATGAAGATGCACGTGTTATCTTGCAAAGGTGTATGCACATGATATCTTCTTCTTCTTCTTCTTGCTCACCCACTTCATCACCCTGCCTCTCCAATCCAAGCTCCCCACCTCCATCAATGGCGCAACCGACTTGCGGAAGGTTTGCTGTAGTACAATTAATCAAGACAAAGTTAGGAAAGAGCTTGATAACCAATTAGATGTCTAACAACATAGCAGGAAATGATTAGATCGTACATGTGCTAAGTGAGGAAATGAGACGAACCCTTACATCTCTGAAGTAATTGTTGCTCGATGCCTTTGAACATAGTGCAGTTGCTCAGCAATGTTTGGGCAGGTTGCAAGTACCGGATACAACGCTAAAGACATAAATCCCCATGATTGTTTCTTTCTTACATCGAAAATTCCCTTGCATGCTGACATGCGGATAGCTTAGACCAGCATTATGAGATGAGTTATGCAGATTCAAACTAGTATTAAATTGGTTGATGTCATAATCTTAAAACATGTCTATAATGCCAAAATACAATATAACGCCATCGCCTCACATATGGCTGTTTGGTTGTCTGTATGTGCCTACTTGATATTAATGGGACTTGTTTATTGCTTGCATGACAACTCTAGACCAGGCTAACATGAACCTTTCTGATCATCAAAAAATGGAAAAGACATGAACCTTTGGGCATGTACAATAAACCTAGAGGTATCTGACGACTCTTTCATTTTTTTATCATCTGGACGTATCATAGAAGTATATAGTCGTACTGTGGGTTTTGTAGTTATGAAAACTGACGACCACATAGTAAGAGACATCAATCTTCTGGAAGCTAACCTCGCAAAAAAAAAACTTCTTGAAGCTAAATAGCTAAAATTGTAGATATCTACAAAAAATATTTGTGAATATCACCCTATATCAGTCAAATTTTACAAGATCACCAAAACTATGAACCGTACAATTACTCAATACTAAGCCACACTGGATTTATTCAAAATAATTTCAGAAACAATCCGTTTTTCAATCACACAATCATTTCTATTCTCCCAAAAAGGACAATAAAATAAAGACACACTATTATATGCACTTATAGCCTTATGTGATTAGCCGTTCAATTATATTGAGGCCCATATTGATGTTCCAGTCATTTTGGAGTTTAATATTTTTAGTTTATTTAAACATAATATTTTCAGCTTGTTAGTTTAGTTCTCTGAACATGAATTCTTTGTCGCCGATTCTGAGATGTGTATGACTTTTTTTGCAAGAAGGGACAACTACTTCATCCAGCTGTGCATCTTCTTAATTTTTGGCCAATGAAGAAATGTCTCAAGTGTAGAAAAAAGGTTCTGAAACTGTGTTCGACTTTCCAGGAAGAGGCAGGCCGATCTGTGTTCCTTTGTCTACGACAAGGGGATTCTTGCTAACCTTGGTGAAATGCATTCTCATTTTCTCGTATCCCGTGAAGGCCTTACAGAACAGGAGTGATAGACTATTAAGATGCTTCTCGATGCCCCCCGTTCTGAACAAACAAAGCAAAACAAAATTCTGCCTTCGCTTGGGCATCTAAGACACTAATGCATTCTCGCCGAGAGAGGATTGAGTTTGTGTCCTCACATGACTAAAACAGAATTGTGCATGTATATATTTATAGATGCAGAATAAGAAAGAAGAGTCATCACAAAAAGAAAAGAGAAAAACAAGGAAGACTAACCAAAGGTGGAAACATTTAAGAGTTTAGGTGCATATAAATAAGAGGACGTACTGCTCCATAAAAACTTTGTGAACTACTTTGGGCATGATAGATTGATAGGTAGGCTGCATCAACACCGATCAGGCATGTCAAAATGCAAGCTATGGGTGTTTGGTTGTCTGTATGGCCCAACAGATGTTAATAGGAATCATTTGGTTGCTTGCATATGACTACTCTAGACTAACATGAACCATAAAGCATCATTGTGCACGTAGAATATATGTAGATATATCCGAGAACTCTTGCACTTCTTTATCATTTAGACTTAAGATAAAAGTATATAGTTCTATAGTAGGGCTTGTAGTTACAAAAATTACTGTATTGTATACCATCTGTTAGACTTGTCAAAGGGGAGTGACCTTACTAGCACTTATGCCATCTTTGTAGTATGGCATATGAATCAATTCACATTTTGTTCAAATGTTACAACCCATGTTGCATGTGTGGTAGGCCTTGGCACCTCACCAAAACACTCGGAACTTATTCTACTCCAAGCATATAGGTACGCATTTTCAAGAGTAGTGGAAAGCGTCATGCGCAGTACTACTTGGTCTCAGGGAAGGGACTTTGTATATTGATCGTACTTGTCAATTTGCTCAAGCTTTGGAAGGGGTGGAACACCTGGGTCTTCAATAACAATAATTGACAACCAGTGGAAAATGGGCCGAAAATCCAGAAGACAAGGTAGACCTGCCAAGTTAAACTACACCCGAAGCACAACAACACTTCCAGCCTCCAAATACACCACAACACCCTACACAGCATGTGGGCACCATTTTTCCAAGCCACCGCCCCTACATTCAACACTCACACTGCAAGCTATAACGCCGACACGACCTAGATGGCCAGAACCCAGGTTGCACCCACACTTTTGGTAGAATCGATAAACCAAGACATAACGCTTATGCATTTCTCCATACCTTAAATTGAGACATGTTAAATTTAAATACTTATCCGTAGCATAAACGAAGCCATAACGCAAAGTGGCATCAAAGAATATACGTCCAATAGTCTTCTGTTCTCGAAAAAACAAATTAGTCTCCTATTGATCGCCGGATGCACAAAGTTCACTACCATTCTATTCTTGTTCTATTTATCTAAATTATCTTCAGCCACAAGAACACCTCCATAGAGGAACTAAATACTGGATATATTAGCACATTTTGGATTAATGTAATCCAGAAGTAGAGATAATAAACATGGCAATCACAGTATGCAACTCATACTGATATCTAAGCATGTGAGTACATACAATACATAGAAGCGAAACATCTATGAACACAATATATAAGGCTAGAACATGAACGAGCAACTAGGGAATGAACAAATCATACCCTCCGGTTGGCTAGGCCAACGTGGCAGCGGCAACCGCACCCTCAGCATCGTCCGCGGCCTTCTTCTTGGCGGCTTCGCCAATGGCCATGGAGTCGATGCAAGGGAAATAGTCCAAGCAGAGGAGGACGGGGATGTACCGGAGTAGTCACCCTGAGAAGCTCCCCAAAAACCTTATCGACCTTCTCTCGGGCAGGATCCCGAAGGACGGGGTTCCGAAGGCACCTGCTCTCCCGACCAACCATGCACGCGGTCGTCCGGATGGGATCGCCGGAGACGGCACAGTGAGAGAAACAATAGATGACGGCTAGGGTTGCGCGAGGAGGAAGAAAGTGCTGGCTGCACTGGCCAACGCCTCCTTATATAGGCCCACGACCAAGTCCGTGAATAGCCCACGGTCCAACGTCTTGGACAGTGACACTTCTGTTAGCGACTCATTAATTAATTCAAGATTAATTAATCATTCCTAACCGATAAAAATAAAGCGCATAGGTGTGAGATCGGCTCAGCTCATTCTAGCGGCGCGCGCGGCGGAGGAGGAGCATACGTGTACGTCTCCTCTTTTCAAACTCCCAACGGCATGTCGAGAGCAATCCTTATAAAGGGATCCAACTTTCCTCCACTAACATCATGTTTATTTTTTATTTTTCATTACATTACATTACATAATCATTCATAGGGAAAGTATCGGGTGCTCCCGGTGCTCCAATGTCAAAAAACATTTTTTATATTCAACAAAATTCTGAAAATAATGTGAATGTTCACAAGAATGTGACTACAACCCCTAAACATTTCAGGTCCAAACTCATAATGCACATTAATAAACAAAAAAATACAAATTCATATGTGAATAGTGTCAAGGTTGCTTTTGTCTTTTTTTACACTATTCATGCTAGATTTCACTTTTTTGTTTCTTAATGTGCATTTCGAGTTCGGATCTAAAAAATTTAGGGACCGTAGTCATATTCGTTGTGAACATTCACAATTCTTTTGGAATTATTTTAAACATTTAAAAATATATTTTTGACGTTGGAGCACCAGGAGTACCCCAAGGCTAGGAGCACCGACGCCCAAAAACACTGAGGCCCGAGTGTTGATGACTACAGAGTTCATTTTTTTGTGATTTGCCAGTTAATTTCTCCTAGCAATATTCCTTGCTTTGACGTCCGTTGTGAGACTATTCCGGATAAATAAAACTAATTCATCCAGCTACTGCATCTTGTTCATTTCTTATTCTATGGCAGAAAACTCATGTACGTATAATAATCTGCCCAGGCTACTGAAGGGAAGTCTCAAGAGTAAAAAACGTTCGAATCAGGGTTCAGCTTTCCAGGAAGAGTGTACATCAGAAACAGGCCGGCCGATGAGTGTTCGTCCGTAGGACGATTTGGAGACTTGCTCTACCGCTACCGTATAATAATCCCGATGAAAATCCCCGGAAAACTGACGGAAAATGGATGGAGAAGGCACAGAAAAACCCCCGTCCTACGCCGCGGAGTCACATTCCTTTTCAATTTCCCCGAATTCTTATTCTTATTTATTTATTTAATTATTTAATCCATTCAGCAGAGGGAAGCATCGCAGGGATTACCCCTTCCGACCCCCGCACGCGTACAGGCGACGCAGCGTGTCCATCGTTCACACACACATGCAGGACTTCTTCAGCTAATGGCGGCGTGTCCATCGTTCACACACACATGCAGGACTTCACACACACATCGGTTTTCCCTGGCGGTGGCCTGTCAAACGTGACGACAGAAGTACACATACCTGCTGCCCTCTGCAGCAATACATGCATGAAGACGGACAGCTCTTGCATTGACCCGTAAAACTCTGCGTTTGCAGCGATCGATCTCTGCATGCTGCACAGTGAGAGGGCAACAGCGAGACGAGGAAAGCGACAGAGAAATTAACGGGCGGACTCGGGCTCTTGTTCTTCCCACCCATCTCCACTCCATTCCACCTCCGCATGTCCCTCTTGTTCCTCTCCACCGCTAAACCTCTTCGTCCTCTCGATCTGCAATCGCCTCCCCTCTCCTCCTCCTCCTCCTCCTCCTCCTCCCCCTTCTCCTGACTGGGATATCGATCGGATCAGATGGCCGACGCCAGCGCCGGCAACAATGCGGGCAGCACGAGCAACGCCGAGGTCCAGATACAGATCCCTGCAGGTCAGATTGCCATCACTCTCCGCTTGTCGAATTTTCATCCGTTTTGGACGGTTTACTTCTGTTCAATCCGTCCGGCCGTACGTTGGGCTGTTCGTTGCCTTCGCTAAGCCCACGGTCCAATGGCGCGAACGCGGGCTTAAATTGATTTACAGTGTTGTTCTTCCAAGGGTGAAATGTGAACATGAGGGAATAAAAGGAAACAATTTTACTTGTCAAACTCATAGTGATTCTGTCATTGACGTCACTGAATTTTACAGTTCTCGCTGTAAACCACAGGGCCACCCAAAGCCGAGCCGGGGGCACCATCCAAGAACTCCGGCGCCAAGAACTGGCGGTGGTGGATGATGGTGTCGGTGGACGTCTTCTTCGTCGTCGCCGGCCAGACGTCCGCGACGCTGCTGGGGAGGTACTACTACCACCAGGGCGGCAGCAGCAAGTGGATATCAACGTTCGTGCAGACCGCTGGCTTCCCCATACTGTTCCTCGCCCTCTTGTGTTTCCCCAAGTCGTCCGGCGGCGGCGGCGCCAGCGGCGACGCCCCGGTCGCCAAGGTCGCGGTGATCTACGTCGTCCTGGGGCTCGTCATAGCCGCCGACGACATGATGTACGCCAGCGGCCTCAAGTACCTCCCGGTCTCCACCTACTCGCTCATCTGCGCCAGCCAACTGGCCTTCAACGTCGTCTTCTCCTACGTGCTCAACTCGCAGAAGCTCACCGGCCTGATCTTCAACGCCGTGATCCTGCTGACGCTGTCGGACGCGCTCCTCGGGGTGAACCACGACGAGACGGAGGACATGAGCGGCATGCCTCGGGGCAAGTACCTCATGGGCATCCTGCTGACGCTGGGGGCGTCGGGCACCTACTCGCTCATCCTCTCCCTCATGCAGCTCACCTTCGAGAACGTGATCAAGAAGCACACCTACACAGCCGTGCTCAACATGCAGATATACACGGCGCTCGTCGCCACCATCGCCTCCATGGTCGGCCTCTTCGCCAGCGGCGAGTGGAGGATGATGACGGAGGAGATGGACACCTTCCGCTCCGGCCAGTTCTCCTACTTCATGACGCTGGTGTGGACGGCCGTGTCCTGGCAGATCACCTCCGTCGGGGTGGTGGGGCTCGTCTTCGAGGTCTCCTCCCTCTTCTCCAACGTCATCAGCACCGTGTCGCTGCCCATCGTGCCCCTCTTCGCCGTGCTCATTTTCCACGACACCATGGATGGGATAAAGATCATATCCATGCTCATCGCCGCCTGGGGGTTCGTTTCCTATCTCATGCAACACTTCATCGATGACAAGAAAGCTAGGAAGGCGGCAGCTGGTGGCTAGTATAGTATATATATATGGTCCTTGGTGCGCTAGGAATTAATATTTTTGCTCTCTTCCAACCTAATCTGTTAGCTGCGAGGACCTAGGAGGTGTTGCTAATGCTATATATGTTGCAGGATTTTCTTCATAGAGTACTGCCTTCTGTATTATCTATGTATGCTACTGAATAATAATAGAATCTTCCCATTGAAAACTCTCTTATTTCTATCATCTTGTCTCCACTCCATGTCAGAAGTTGGAAATTACCAATACAGACTTACTTCTACTCCTCCGTCCCATAATGTAACTTTTCGAGTAGATGATTTTTCATATAAAAAACTTTTTCATCCGAGTTCGTATGCAAAAGTTATGCCCATTTTACAAATTCCAGAGAGATTTTGTAAATAAAGTCGAAATTCATATTTGTAAATTTTCCCAACAACTAGACCACATATCACCTGTGAAACTTATTTTCTTTTATTTTTTTGACATTTCCATCATTTTCTTTTATTTTTTTTAAAACTGAAAAGGCGATCCACGCGGGGAAGGGGGGGGGGGTATAGTTTGAAAATGGGACCTTTAGTACCGGTTCGTGGCACGAACCGGGACTAAAGGTCTCATCCCCATTAGTCCCGATTCGTGCCTCAAACCGGGACTAAAGGTCTAATCTTTAGTCCCGGTTTGTGGCACGAACCGGGACCAATGGTTGTGGGCCAGGAGCGAGGCCCATTGGTCCCGGTTCATCCCACCTGTAAGACTTAGGGTTTTGGGAAACTGCACGACACCCGTTAAGGGTGTGGCTATCTCATATATATAAGGGGTACACCAAGGTGTACGATACAATATACAAGACATATACAGAAGTTATATGTAAATACAGTCTAACACCCTCCCTCAATCTTAACTATGCCCTGAAGTACAAAGTATGTTAAGATTGCGCCTGCAGCCTACAAACTGAGGTTGTGGAAGAGGCTTCGTGAAAATGTCAGCAAGTTGATCTTTGGAGGAGATGAACTTGATGTGGAGTAGCTTCTGTGCAACACGTTCCCGTACAAAATGATAGTCAACTTCTATGTGCTTTGTCCGAGCATGAAACACTGGATTAGATGAGAGATATGTAGCTCCAATGTTATCACACCAAAGGACAGGCGGTTGAGTTTGAGGAACTCCCAACTCTCTCAATAAGGACTGTACCCATATGATCTCAGCTGTAGCATTTGCAACGGCTTTATATTCTGCTTCAGTGCTACTCCTGGACACTGTAGCTTGTTTGCGAGCAGCCCAGGCGATCAAGTTAGGACCAAAGAAGACAGCATGTCCCCCCGTGGATCGCCTGTCATCTGGATTACCAGCCCAGTCAGCATCTGAAAAAGCAGAAAGCGTAGGAGACGGTGCTGGCTGAAGGAGCAAACCATATGAGGCAGTAAGGCAAACATAACGAAGAATCCGCTTCACCGCTGTCCAATGAGAAGTCCGAGGAGCATGAAGAAATTGGCAGACACGATTGACTGCATATGAGAGATCTGGCCGAGTGATAGTTAAGTACTGCAGGCCACCAACAACGCTACGATACTCAGTGGCGTCATCAGAGGTGAGAGGATCGCCATCAAACGCAGACAGACGATCAGTAGCAGACATAGGAGTCATGACATGTTTGCATTTAAGCATACCTGCCCGTCGCAACAGGTCCATCGAATACTTATGCTGTGTGAGTGTCAAGCCAGCAGAAGAACGTGAAACTTCCAGCCCAAGAAAGTAATGCAACGTTCCTAAATCCTTCACCGCAAAATCTCCACTCAAGGAAGATATCAGATGGTCAGCAGCAGCATCCGAGGAGCTAATGAGGATGATGTCATCAACATATACCAGAAGATACATCGTCACCTGAGGTCGATGCAGAAGGAAGAGCGAGGTGTCAGCAGTAGAGGGAACAAAACCAAGTGACCGAAGAACAGAGCCCAATCTGGCATGCCAAGCACGAGGAGCCTGCTTCAACCCATAGAGCGCCTTGACCAGGCGACACAGATGATGAGGACGAGCAGGATCAACAAAACCAGGGGGCTGACGCATGTAAACCTCCTCATCCAGAACACCATGAAGAAAGGCATTCTGAACATCCAGCTGACGAAGAAACCAGCCCCGAGTAACAGCCAAGGACAACAGAAGTCGAATAGTTGTTGGTTTGATCACCGGACTGAACGTATCCTCATAGTCAAGACCATACCTTTGCTTGAACCCTTTCGCCACTAACCGTGCCTTATAGCGTTCAATAGAACCATCAGCATGCTTCTTAACCTTGAAGACCCACTTGGAATCAATGACATTGACACCAGAGACCGGAGGAACAAGCTGCCAAGTACCATTTGTCAACAATGACTGATACTCTTGCTCCATAGCTTGACGCCAATGAGGAATCCCGAGAGCAACCTGGAAGTGACGCGGTTCAGCTGAAGGATCTTCCTTGACATGAGCAACACATGCCGCAAGCCAGGCGACCGTCCCATCTTTGCGTTGCTTGGGACACACAATACCGGATCGACTGCGAGTATGTGGTCGAAGAGGAACGGCCGCAGGTGGTGCAACCAGTGGCAACGGCCCCGGCGATGAAGAAGTATCCGACGCAGCCGGTGACGATGCAGCGGCGACAGGCGAGGACGAGGCCGACCCAGGCGAGGCCGACCCTGGCGACAGACTCGACTGGATGGGCAAGTCAGTCGGCTCAAGGCCAACCGAGGCGCGGCAGCCCAGCCCAGGCGAGCTCACCGGCTCAGGAGAGGCCGGCCCAGATGGGAGCACCAGCTCGAGTTTCGGTCCAAACTTTGTGTATTTCTTGGGGTTTTGGGAAACTGCACGACACCCGTTAAGGGTGTGGCTAGATGAACCGGGACCAAAAGGTCTAGATGAACCGGGACTAATGCCTTAGCCGCACGAACCGGGACCAATGCTCACATTAGTCCCGGTTCTAGACTGAACCGGGACTAATGGGCTGAGCCGGCCTGGACCATAGCCATGTTTTCTACTAGTGTCAATTTCATCATGGGTGCAGAATTCGTTCATATCGCACACACGCAAATTCCATTTCTTGCACAACAATATCTTTTACTACCTATCTCGAGAGAGAGCACGGTGAGGCCAGTGCCGCTTTTGGGATCGAAGTGGACAAAGATATTTAATGCTCCTTTATTAATGAGGGGGGTAGCACTAGTAGAAAAAGGGTCATTAGTCCCGGTTCATAAGGGCCTTTAGTCCCGGTTTTCGAACCGGGTCGTTACTAAAGGCCCCCCTTTTAGTCCCGGTTTCTTACACGAACCGGGACTAAAGGCCCTCCACGTGGCCGCTGGCTAGAGCTCCACCAGCTCCACCTTTAGTCCCGGTTTGTAACATCAACCGGGACTAAAGGTAAAAAAAATTTAATTTTTTTCTCGATTTTCAAATTTCTGAATTATTTTATAATTTAATCTCTAATCACCCATCCCTCATCACTGCTCAATTTAACCTCTAATCTCTAATCACCCCTTATCATTCCAAATCATCCGACCGGTCACCCATCCCTCTCACTACTCCAGCCCGATCACGCTTAACTTTCGGGTTCTATTCTCCTTCGTTTCCAAGTCTGCACTTGTTGTTTTCCTGACAATAGTAAGATGTCAATCCTATTAACCCTCGGGAGTTTAGCTTGAGCATGAAGTCACACATTTCACTGTTTGAGTTTGAAACTATTATTGTACAAAACAATAAGTATTTAGTAACACTAATATTTCTTGAATAAATAGTTTGACCATAGTTTGACCACAGTTTGACCAGATTTGACCAAAATTCAAAAAAATCAAAATAATTATTTAGTAACACTAATATTTCTTGAATAAGTAGTTTGACCATAGTTTGACCATTGTTAGACCACAATTTGACCAGATTTGACAAAAATTCAAAAAAACTGAAATAATTATTTAGTAACACTAATACTTCTTGAATAAGTAGTTTGACCAGATTTAACGAAAATAAAAAAAAACTGAAATTTGAGCATAACTTTTTTTCCTTTTAGAATTTGAGGATTCTAAAAATTTGCAAACATGCCGTAGGCTGTCAAAATCGGGAGCGGATTTCGTTCTGAACATTTTGATATATTATACGTAGCCGTTTTATATTTTCCCTACATTTTTGCAAAACATATCCAAATTTAAGTTTTTAAATTTTCCTAACTAGTAGATGTAGTAATATAACTACCTCTCGAAGGATTTTATTTTTTGAAGTTTTTATCATTTTCTTTTGATTTTTTCAAAACAAAAAAGGCGATCCACACATATCCAAATTTAAGTTTTTAAATTTTCCTAACTAGTAGATGTAGTAATATAACTACCTCTCGAAGGATCTTATTTTTTGAAGTTTTTATCATTTTCTTTTGATTTTTTCAAAACAAAAAAGGCGATCCGGGGGGGGGGGGGGGTGGGTGGGTGGGTTAGAGTTTGAAAATGGGACCTTTAGTCCCGGTTTGAGACACAAACCGGGACTAAAGGGTGCCCTTTAGTCCCGGTTTGTGTCTCAAACCGGGACTAAAGGTCTCTTTAGTCCCGGTTTGAGACACGAACCGGGACTAAAGGGCATCGCACCCTTTAGTCTTGGTTCGTGTCTCAAACCGGGACTAAAGGGCTCAGGTGAACCGGGACTAATGCCTTAGCCGGACGAACCGGGACCAATGCTCACATTAGTCCCGGTTCGTGACTGAACCGGGACTAATGTGAATATTGCCCTGTGACCAAAACCATGTCTTCTACTAGTGTAGCTAGCTTAGTTCATTTAATGAGTGTGAGAGGTAGGTGATTATAGCCCCTCCTAATGCTCCACCTTGTACCAATGCGAAGGTTGTCAACTAAGCAAAAATTCTGATGTGACATGTTAATTAAGAAGTAAGGTGACCTCAGACAGAAACATTGCTAAGCGCGTGTACCTAGGTGGAAACACAAATCCGAGTCTATACCTAATTAAATGGAGGGAGCTTGGCAATCAAAAGCTAAGAACCAATGCATTGGGAAGTCTAGTTGCTAAGCCTTTTAATACAATTAGCACCTCATCCAAGCACTCATGCACTGGAAGAGGTCAAGTAGTAGATGTACTACTTTGAGGAGACGAGTCTAACTAGCTAGTGGAGAGGGAGAGAGAGCTAGTGAGTGAATGGAGTAATGGAGGGGTAAGAGATATGGGGAGAAGGGAGAGAGAGAAGAATGCAAATGAGAGAAAGATGAGACATTAATGGAGGTGATGGAGGGGAGAGAATAAAAAGAGAAGAAAGCAAGTGTGAGAAGAAAGTAAGGAGAGAAGGAAGGGGGGAGGGACACAGAGGGGGAGGGGAAGGTAAAAAGGTGGTTACTGCGCTTGGCAGTAGCGCGGGGTATAGGGCCGTACTACTTCTAAGCCTAGTAGTTGCAGCGCGGGACGTTTGGATCGTGCTAGTGACAAGTGGGGCCCATAGCAATAGCGCGGAGTTCCTGGGCCCCCGCTGCTGCTATCTAGTTAGCTGTAGCGCAAGTTTTGTACCCCATGTTGTTGTTGTGTCCTATCCTGGGGACATGATGAGGACCACTTAGCAGTAGCGCGGGGTCCCTGTGCCCACGCTACTGCTAAACTTTACATGTAGCACTTGTATCTAGCCCATGCTACTGCTAAGTAGCAGTAGCGCTGCCACTTTACCCCACGCCACTGTTAAGTGATTGTCAATAGGAATTTCCCTAGTAGTGGATGCTTTTAAAATTTGAAATAATATGCTGCTAAAAATACAAAGAGTTGTAAATCTTGAGATTCTACATCCCATGAATACATTGGCCCACTTTATACATGGTGTGAAAGTAAGCTCAACCAGATTCTTTTGATTCGATCTCTCCAACCAAACACAAAAACGGAATCAACTCATTCTACATTTCTACAGCTATCAAACACAGGAATAGAACCGACCTGTTCCACTCGAATGGGACCAAACATTCCATTCCATTTGGTTCTGGAACCAAACACACCCTTAGGAGCCTATGTCACATAAATAAGAGGAGGTACTGCTCTGTAAAAATATTGATCATGCATGTCAGGTGCAAGCTATATGGTTGTTTGGTTGTCTGTTTGCTCCCACCAGATATTAATAGGAGTTGTTTGATTGCTTGAACCTTTGAGGTCGTTAAAAGACACATGAACATCTGGGCATGTACAATAAATATAGAGATATTTGAGGACTCTTGCACTTTATTATAATACAGACTTATCATAAAAGTATATAGTTATACAGTGGGTTTTGTAGTTAAAAAAACTGACGACCACATAGTAAGAGACATCGGAAGAAACTATGAATTTGTAGATAGCTTCAAAAAATATTTGTGAATATCATCCTATCAATTGGATTTTACAAGATCACAGAAACTATGAACCGAGGGATGCACTTACTCAATATTCAGCCACATTGGATTATTCACAACAATTTATAAATCAATCCGTTTTTCAATTACATAATCATTTCTAGTCAAATTAAGACACATTATTATATTCGCTTATAACCTTCTGTGATTAGCCGTTTAATTATATGGAGGCCCGACATGATGTTCCACTCATTGAGGAGTTCAATATGTTTCAGTTTTTTTCAAACCTAATGTTTTCAGTTGGTTAGTTTAGTTCTCTGAATCTTTTGAGGTCTGTTCTGAGAAGTGTATGACTATGCTTTTTGCAGGAAGACACAACTATTTCATCCATCTGCATCTTCATAAATTCTGGCCAGTGAAAAAGGATCTCAAGTGTAAAAAAAGGCTCCGGAATTGTGTTCGACTTTCCAGGAACAGGCAACTCGATCGGTGTTCCTCTGTCTAAGATTAGGGGATTCTTCGTAACCTCAATGAAATGCAGTCTCGCATCCCACAAAGGCAAGGCCAAAATACCGAGAAGATCCCCTGAAAACCGCCGGAAAATGGATGGTGAAGGGACATGAACTCCTCATCTTACCGTCTACCATCATCGCCATCAACTATAACTTGCCGTCCAACAACTTCGTCATGTTCCTGCACGCTGCTAACACACTGCTGGCAGGCCGCGCGAGATACACTGCCAGGGCCGATGGTCGTCTTTGTTGGTATGCAGTCTCTTTTGGGATATACTCATCTCATATTCCTTATACTAATTAATGATCTCCGTATTCCTAATACTACTTAACAATCTCTTCATTTTCTCGATGCAGGAGCAGGGGCTTAGCTAGGACCTACGATGTGCATTCATACGGAGGCAAAGTGTTAACACACTTCTCGATGCCGCCTGTTCCGAAGAAGCAAAGCAAAACAAATTTCTCCCTCCGCTTGAGCATCTAAGAAACTAATGCATTCTCACCGAGGATTGAGCTTGTGCGTCACATGAGTAAAAACAGAAGCGTGTATGTATATATTTATAGATGCAAAATAATAATGAAGAGTAACAAAAAAAAGAGTAACGAAAGGTGGAAACATTTAAGAGGCTAGGTGCAGCCATAAAAACTTCATGAGATCTTGGGCATGCTAGATTGATAGGTAGGTTGCATCAACATCGACCAGGCATGTCATATGAAGGCTATGGTGTTTGGTTGTGTGTATGCGCCCGCCAGATATCATTAGGAGTCATTTGCATGATTGCATGACATTATTGTTGTTAGGATATCTAGAAAAGTATTTAGTTGAAATTTACAAGATGTCTCAAAAATTATATGCTGTGAGATTTGATTGCTCAAATACGTCGAGATTGGATTATTCAATTTTTCATTACATGATCATTACTAGTTAGTTTTTCTTCCAAAATCGAAAATGACAATAAAGATCCTACATCCATTGGCGTTCAAAAACACTGAGGCCTGAATATTGACGTTCAGTTGGCTGTTTCGGTCATGTACTTCGATCTGTGCTTTATCTACAAAGCGTGACGAGAGACTGTTCCGACGAATGTTGATGTTGAGTTGGATGCAGAGTCCAATCTTTTTGACTGGCCGGTTCATTTCTCTGAACATTATTTATCTGCTTTGACGTTCGTTCCGAGGCTGTTCCGAGAGATACTTAGAACTAGTTTTTGACAAGACGGGACAAAGCTACTTCATCCAGCTGCATCTTTACTCCATTATTTCACTACTTTAGAGAACTCATTTATTAAAATCCGTCCAGGATAGTGAAGTAAAAAACGGTAGAAACCTCGTTCAGCTTTCCAGGAAGAATGCATATCAGGAAAAGGCCGGCCGATCAGCGCTCCTCCGTTGGAGGATTGGAGACTGGCTCTATAGGTTAATCTCGATGAAATGCAGTCCTGCATAGTCTGACCAAAACGCCCAGAAGACACCCTGAAACCTCACGGAAAATGGACGGAAAAGGCACAGAAAAAAAAAACGTGCTACGCCGCCAAGTCAAGTCTCCGCTCCCCGTCTTCGCGGTCCTCTTTAACCCCGTCCAATCCCCGCACCCGCGCAGGCGACGCAGCGTCTCCATCGTTCACACACACATGCACGACTTCTTCAGCTAATGGCGGCTTGTGCGAGATATATAGACGGCCCGTGCCGTCTCCTGCTCTTCATGTTCGCGCGCGCTAGCTAGCTGGTAACACGCTGCAGCCTCTCACTTTGTCTCGGAGGGATGATCGATCGATGCATCAAGCTGGTTGGGATCGGTACGTGTGTGGTACCTTTGTAAGTTACTACGCATTTTGTATTTTATTTATACTGGTTAATTGGTGGTCTTTGCATTTTTCTCGACGCAGGAGCATTATTATACTAAACGGCCTGCTAACAATATGACAGAGAAATTGTATACAAGCTATATGACAAGTTGTTGCTAGTATCAGAGCCAAGAGATTTTGAATTCAAGACTTGTCTGTCGTTTCCTCTTGCTTGGAAAGCTTGCCGGCACAAGAAAAACATGGTGGCGTTGGAGCAATCCTATAGCTAGAGACATTTTTTCACAGAGCCAGACCTACAAGCGGAGGTGGCATCACTTAATTTAGAAGAAGGAGGCCCCACCCTGGAAATCTGGGAGGGAGGGATGAATTAGGAGGCAACACGTCTGCCTATAAGACTCTTAGTGTAGATAGAGTCCGTAAGTGGAGCATTTTCGGCGGCTTTGACATTTGGATATCTCTCCTCCAACCTACTCCCTCCGTTCACTATTATAATATGTTTTGGATACTCTAATATGAACTACATACAAACTAAAATAAATAAACAAATGCTAAAATGTGTCTATATACATCCGATTCAGAAAATAAGTTAAAAACATCTTATAACGGTAAGAGCCCCCGCTTCAATATACCCCCCCCCCTCTCACTAATAAATGTATAAAAGGTAATATGTACCTTTGGCAAATCGTACTCACTTTCGCATGTGTGATGGGTCACCCGCTGGAACGCATATGCCTTACTTTACGTTTTTTTTTCCTTTTTTTAGCACTCGAAAGCCGCTGGAACATATGAGCCGTACTTTACGTTTTCCTTTTTTTAACCTAAAATAATAGGTGTGCGGAGTGAGTTCGAATTTCTGGACCTACTGGTTTATTTCAACCCGCTATAACCAACTGGGAAGCCAACTAGTTTGCATAGTTACTTTTTTTCTTCGTGTTGCGTGCTTTCCCACTTTGGTTTTCTTTCCTTTTTTGGTTTTGTTTGGACTTTTTTCTTCTTTTTCTATTTTCTTTCCCCTTTTCTTAGTTTCATGAAATTTTCTAATTCATGAACATTCTTTTAAAAACCATGAACATTCTCTTAACTTCGAATTTTTTTTATCAAATCCATGAACTTTTTAAAAAACAATTTAACCTTTTCGAAATTAAAAAAATGACAAAATTGGAAAATTCACAATTTTTGACAAAAACATTTACAAGTTTGACAAAAAGTTCTAAGCGTCAAATACGCGATGAGCGCGATTTCGCTGCCTAGTTGGCCCAAGGCCTAAGCGTTTTTTATTTTCTATTTTTTGTTTTGCTTCTCTTTTTTCATTAATTTATTATTCTTGTTTTTGAACTTTATTATTCCACTTCAAATCTGTTAAAAAGTTTGAAATATTATTTGGAATACCAAAAAATGTTCTTATTTCAAATATTTTCTATTTTTTAAGAATATTCTAGATTTCAAGAAATGTTCTTGTTTTCAAAAAAAAAATTTGTTCACCAATATAAGAAAGTTTGCGTTTTAAAAAATGATATATTTTAAAAGGTACGAATTTTGCAATTTGTATTCAAAATTTTCATTAATTGTTGGATCTTTTTAATAATTTTAAAAAGTGTTCAGGTTTGTAAAATTTTCATACAAAATTTGAAATTCAAATTTCTTTTTGCAAATTTCAAGAAATGTTTTGGGCATAAGAAATATTCATGTTGGTTGATAATGACAGAAATTGCTAATAGCACAAGTATTTAAATCAGAAAAAACTACATGCTCAGGGATGCCCCCGTCTAGCCTAGTCTCGCACACTCCTCTAAACTGGGGATTTTTGGACTATGGTTAAATGAGCCCAACTTCTTGCAGCAGCTTGGCACAAAAATATGAGGCATCCATGCTAGGTTGAACGACTTCTGACACCGTTTGTACGTTGCGGCATATCCGTCCATTTATCGGCCTTTTTTCACCAAGAAACTGTAGAAAAGGCAAAACTTGTCGAAAACCCAAACAACTTGGCATGATGCCATGAATTTGTCATAAAATAACATGAAAATAATTGACGGCATTTCAAGGATGTCGAGAAACAACGAGCTCATAGACAGAGCCTTCTGGCCTATGTGGACACCCTCTCTTGAATATGGTCTATTTTTGGACATTCTTAAAATGACCCCAACTTTTGCAAGCAGGTGGACATGCCCATGATAGGCATCCATGACATATTTAAATCATTTCCGGCACCAACTAGGCGACGATATCGCTCCCTTCAGGCGCCTATTGGGGAAGCCCAAGCTCTCACGGATTTGGAAAAATTCATCGATACAAAAATGTTCCTGTTTTCAAAGTTGTTCACTAATTCAATTTTTTTTATTTGTTCAAATAATCAAAAAAATTCTGGGGAGTTTCAAATAATGTTCATGCTTTTAATGTTTTTTCGGAATTTAAAAATGTTCCTATCTTTAATTGTTTTTCTATGCAAATATAAAATAATTTCAGGGAAATTCAAAAAAATCGCTTGAATTTTTTGTTCATACTTCTGAGTTTTTTAGTTTCAATTTTTTAGTCTATTTTTCAAAAATGTTTGTGTTCCAAATTTTCTTTGCTCTTTTTTAAAATGTTCATGTTTTGACATCCTGAGCAATTTTTAAACATACAAATATTTTTTTTCAAATTTATGTAAAAGCTTTTAAAGTAAGTTTTGAATAAAATTTGAAAGTTCAATTTTTTGGGAAAAGAGAAAAGAATCAAAAAAGGATTTTTTTTTTGAAAAAGAACAAAAATTAAATAATGCGAGAAAGACCAGTTTCACTATGGTAAACTGGTCGCTATCATCAATTTTTTTAAACAAATTGTGAATTAAAAAATACAAAATACAATTTTTCTTAATTTTTTAAAAAAATCATGAATATTAATAAAAGCAAAGGAAAATGAAAAAAATAAAGAGAAAGAGAATAAGAAACAAAAGAAGTAAGACCGGCTAGGCAAAACCAGAAAAAATGGAAAACAAAATAACCCTCAACCTCCTCGGCCAAACAAAACCATAAAAGAAGAAATGTAAACCTGCGACCTCCTCGTTTAGTGGGACACGAACAGAAGAAAGAAGAAAGAAAGAAATATAAGTATTCACATTAGGTGAGTTGTCTGGTTGGCTACTACAGCGTACGCTTAACAAGGATGTCGTGGGTTTGAATCACGCCCCGCCCACTTTTTTAAACGTAGGGGTGTTTGTGTATGTACGAGCAGTATGTACACATACCGGCGCGGGTGACATACTTTTGAAAAAGATCATCCTACCCTTTATTATGAAAGGGGTATAAAGAGATCTCCTTTGACGTGTTTAGAAGGTTGTAAGTGTAACGGTGAATGGATGGAATAGCTTTTTCTTTTTCTTTTAATCACGAATGGAATAGCTTTTTTTCTTTTAAATCGCGGATGGAATAGCTACTAGGCTACCCTTTTTTCAGATGATGAAAAGGGAATCTCTCCCTTTCTCCCACAAGCGCAACCCACCCTCCACCCCCTGTCTCCGCTTGGCGTTGACTAAACGAATTCCTTCCGTTGATGGGATCAAGCTTGTTCTTCGTAATCGGCTAACCTCTACTGCCGTCGCAAAACTCACTTCTTTAAACTCGTTGTTGCAGGACTGTTTGCTTTCTTAGGTCCTGGATACCTGTCGCTTGCTCAACGGTGTTGCCTTCTCCACTCGTGGCACGTATGCTGCTCTCTCGGTTCAGCTTGCTGAACCAAGGCTTGCTAAAATTTGCGATTCAAAGGTGCCAAAAAAGTTTATGATTTTTGGTTAGTTGTTCTACCTTGATCGCCTTAATACAAGGCACAACCTGCACAAGAAAAACATCCTAGATACTGAAGTTTTCCCAAGATGTAGTCACTTGGTGGAGGATCGCGACCATCTCTTCTTTTTCTGTCCAGCAGCCCAAGGGATTTGGAGTGCAACGGGCATTTGGCCTACGACAGCGCCCATTAGCGAGCTCTTCAACACTCCGCTTCCCGCGCAGCTGCCCACTTCAATTCATCCCTTCATGTTCCTTCTCATCCTTTTGGAAATATGAGATGCCAAGAACAAGAAAGTTTCACAAGGCCTTGATATTGACACGTCTATTTCTGTTAGAGCTATCATGGATGAGTTGGTTATTTGGTCTCATCAACTTAAGTCTGATACCTTAGAGGGCACACCGGCTTGTGGCGTGAGTTCCTCTCCTCATATCACTTGTAAACGCTTGTAATGTCGGCTGACTATTTTTTGAACACAATACAGACGCAAGCGCTTATATACACACGCATACACTCACCTCTATGAACGCACTTGAAATATATTCAGGTGAGGAGTCTCCCCCCCCCCCCCCCCCCCCCCCCCCCCACCCGGCCCCCCCACCCAACCCAACTGAGCTACTCCTTCCTCCCAACGCGCCTGGCCGCCTGCGCTCGCCGGCCTCCCTCCTTAATTCCACTGAACCATGGCATACTCTGTAAATACGGCTGCTAATGAGGCGCCAATCAAACGATCATATGATGGTGGACTAGCCGACGACTAGCATGACCCAATGAAATAAAGCAGCGCGTTCTACATCGTTTATAGTACAATGACTGCCATCTTGACCGACTCTTTTGCCAAAAAGCAAATCTTGAGCAACTCCACAATTTTCTACCGAGTTCATCCGCTATATTCTGGTCGATCCCTTCCTTCCTGGATGTGATACTCGGCTACGGTTCAGGGCGCGGCGTCACCAGTCTCACCGCCGCCTCCGCCAGCAAGCAGCAGGCCTGGACGCCTTCGTGGACTCCAAGACTCCAATCTTCTGCCGGCCAGCAGCCCCCCCACACTCGCCGGCCTCTACCAAGATCCTCACTCTTAATGCTTTCCCCATGCTAACTCTCCCTCAGATCCATCGGATGATTTTGAAAGTCAATGCATTTTTGCTATCATCACAGCTCTGTGTTACTGTCGGGTTTGCAGTTGACAACAGTTTGCTCTATGTGTAAATTATCATGTACTTCCTCCGTTTCTAAATATAAGCCTTTTTAGAGATTTCAATAAGAACTGCTGTATAAGCTGGATCTTATTTGTGCAAGTTCCATTCATCTATACATATTTTTGGGAAGGCTCGATTTGCCTATTGTTAGAGGTCAATAAGGAGAAGGTGAGTCGCCCAACTGATGAGGAGTCAAATATAACATTTCTTTCTTTCTGCAACAGCATGGACGATGCAGGTTCAGAGTCAACGGCTGTGCCCCTCGATTTATTACTACAAATCACAGATGGTTTTTCCGAGGAGCGGAAACTTGGTAGTGGTTCGTTTGGAGAGGTTTACTTGGTAAGATAATAGATTGTTTACATGGCTTCCTGACATCAACAATATCAAACTAGTATCATACTACTACCGTATTTTGAACAAGAGGTATTTGGTGATTTGGTCAATGTATAAGATCCGTGATTTACCTACTATCGTCTTTAGTAGGTGTCGCATATGAGTGCCTATGTGTGCATGAGTCTACAAGTTGTATACTCTATTTACATATAACCTTTAGGCCAGATTTAACCATAACAAAGATCAGCAAAGTCTGCATCAGGTTCAGTTGAGCACAAAGGATTTCGCCTATCGCTGATAAAATTATAACTAGAAGTTCCAGGCTTCAAGCTGCGTGAGTAGACCAGAAAAAAAAAAACTAAGTAACAGCAAACACGGAGTATTAACAAAACCTCTTTTTACAACAGGACATAGGGCTGCAAAAGATATATATATATATATATATATATATATATATATATATATATATATATATATTATATATATATATATCCCAATGACCACTTATGAACCTGGTTTCATTCAGAAGGATTTCCACTCGGTTTGTATCGTCTCCGTCATCTCCAAGTCCGGCAACCCCCAGCAACAATGGACCCCGGGAGTAAACTTGTCGACCACCAGCCCCGTCAACTTTAGTGATCTAAACGCTCTTATATTTCTTTACAGAGTGAGTACTATATATATTTCTCTACTGGTCTTGTTAATGATGAACTCACGTACATTCCTGTAGCAGTAAATGATTTGTGTTTCCACATTCAAGCATAGCATTTTCTACTTTACAAACAGTAAATTAAACCATGTGAAATGTTGTGCAGGGTGTGCATCCAGACGGGCAAAAGATTGCTGTGAAGAAGATCTATGATATGCCCGGGGTTGACGAGGAGCAATTTCATAATGAGTTTAAGAACCTTGCAAGGCTGCAGCACCGAAATATTGTGCGGTTAGTTGGCTATTGCCACCATATTCAGGAAGTACCAGCAATGTACGAAGGAAAATTGGTTCTTGCGGAAAAGATACATAGGGCGCTCTGCTTGGAGTATATGTCTAATGGAAGCCTTGAAAAATATATTTCTGGTAAAGATGTTGTTCTCCTTGTTTTACTTACCATATTAAGGTTTCTTTTTTTTCGAGACCATAGCATGTTAAGGTATCATCCTTAGAATTTACCTCTCGAGAATTCCCCTTATTTGGTGCTGCAGATGAATGTGATAAATATGATTGGCACACAGGCTACGGAATAATTAAGGGGATTTGCCAGGGTTTGAAATACCTCCACACTAAATTAGAGCCACCTATTTATCATTTGGATTTAAAGCCAGCCAACATATTGCTGGATGAGAACATGGTTCCCAGAATTGCAGATTTTGGGATATCTAGGCTGTTTGGAGATGAACGAACGCGAGCTACAAAAAGTACTTTAGGAACACAGTAAGCATTCTTCATATGAACTGAAATTGGAGAAGGTAAATGTATTTTGGATTAGATGTGTAGTAACAGTAACATTTGTATAACATGTGTGATGCAGAGGGTACTTACCGCCGGAATACATACGCAACTATTTAATCTCAAGTAAATTTGACATATTCAGCCTGGGTGTCGTAATCATAAAGATAATGGCAGGACGGGCGGGCTACTACAAAAGCGCTGAAATGTCTTCCCACGAATTCACTAATTTGGTAAGAGAACGTGCTGCCTTTATCAAGATAATGTGCATGTAATTCATAAAAATACTTTGATTATTCTAAGATATTATCATTTTTTTGTACTCTAAATCGGTAGGTACAGGAAAATTGGACAAATAGACCACATGAAACATCGAGTCTGATGAAGGCATATTCCAAGCAAGTAAAGATATGTATTGAAATAGGTTTAAGTTGTGTGCAGGAGGATCGACACAAAAGGCCAACTGTAAAGAATATTGTTGATAGACTGAATGAGACAGAAACTGAGTGTACCTATGCGTATAAGAAATTTGACGTGCAGGAGAACCCAGGGGGGCTCACCCCTAATTATTTCATGAACAATGGCCGCCCTGTCAGTGAAGTGCCTCTGAACAATGATGCAGGCCCTTCCAAACAAGCTAGAATGGCATGGCAATATCCTACAGACATGACTGCACAACAAGGTGAATTTTAATACTATGTTCCACCACTGATCTTGTTTGTTACATTTTTCTCAAAATTTAAGCTATTGCAGAACTTGGTGAACGACAAGCAGCTTTGCTTCCTAATGGAATTTATGAGCCTCCTAGGTATCTGGCATTTTTTTTTTCTGGCCGTACATGTTTTTATTTTCCTTTTGGAACTGTCTCACTCATCTTCTTTTAAAATTTAGGCAGATATCGGCAGGTTTTCCTGAATCTGGAGGCACCACTAGAGTCAAGCTGCGCTTTGTTGATGTTGAAGGACCAAAAGACCCCCTTTACACTGGTTGTCCAGTACAATGGCTGAATGGAGAAAATGCTAAGGTAGTGATATTTGAAAACGATAAGCAAATCACACAGGGCGACCTTTCTAAATTGCAAATTGAGATTTTAGCAGTCCATGCTGATTTCTTTACTGAGCGAGGACAAGCGGACTTCACCAAAGAGGAATTCAACAAGCAGATACATATGTATAATGGGAAAGAGTCAGTCTTAACAGTTGTAGTTAATTTAACAAATGGTGAGGCCTGTATTGGCTCCTTTTTCTTCACGGAGAGCTACAGGAAAAAGTTAAGATTGACAGCAAGAGTTGAAAGACAGGATCTTGCGGTCAGAGTTCAAGAAGCAATTACTGATCCTTTTGTCGTCAAAGACCACCAAAGCGCATGTGAGTATACGAGTATACCCTTTATCTATTCGGGGCATCAATATTTTTAATTGTACTGCATTGGAAATTTTAATACAGTGGTGCAATCTGCTCATTCAATGAAACGTTTATTGTTTGACATTGTCAGCTGAGAAACATGTTCCTCCTCTAAGTGGCTGCCAAGATTATTCAAGTAAAAAAATAATTTAAGCACACATCATATCTTTCATAAAGTTTTATGGCCTTATACATGCAGTGGCATTATTTATCTGGAAATATGAAGTCTTGGCACTAATGTTCTGCTTTTGGAAGGGAATGGCTAGTTCTGTAACAAAATTGAGATTGCAATTTTCTTTGCTCAATACATATTTTATTTTGAGTTATCCATTTCCTGTGGAATACCGAAAGAATGGGACCGTCTTAATTTTCTAATGTTTGTATATTTGGTCGTAGATCAGTAATATGCATGGTAAATCGATTTGCAGCTTACCATGTACATTAATCCTTTGCTGAATGCTATTATCATCAGACACAGTGGTATCCATAATGAAACGATCCTATATATTGGCATAAGACATCCAACATTTGTTTACTTTCAGTAAATGGAAAGAAGTATCCTCCATCTACAGAAGAAGTGGTACATCGTTTGGAGAACATTTCTCTAAAGGAGAAGCTTTGCAATGACCTAGCTGATAAAAATATTACTACAGTGAAGCGCTTGATGCGTCATTATCACAGAGATAAATCTGGTCTCCAAAAGGTAAATGTATAGTTATAGACTTTTAAAAATGCAATGATGTTTCTACAGTCTTTAGTGTTTCAAATTACCTGCAATAGATATAATTAATACGCCCAGTACCTCCTAGGACTTGTTTGGACTGCATAATGCTAAATGTTCATGTGGACTATAATATCTGCTAGCACTTCATTATTACCGAAAAAAGCTTTCGCCCCGCTTTGTATGTAAAGCAAACCGCCCAATCCACAAACATGGAACACGAATACAGCCACACACACGCACAAGGCGTGAAGGTTCACAAATGCACTCACACACACAACAAGGTACCAAGGTTAATGCTGAGGGCACAGCTCAACAAGCCCAAAAAAGGAAAAAAAAAAGAGGCCGGCACACCGGCCCAACGGAGATAGCCGGAAGCCTAGTCTGGCTCTGGAGGAGGCAGCGGAAGCGGGGGCACCACACGGAAGGCCATCGCTCGAAGGTCGGAGATGAGGGTGTTGATGGCGTTCCAATCCTGGATGCGGCTAAGCGGCCGCCAGAGCTGCAAGAAACCACATATTTTAAAGATGGCGCAGTCGCACGTCGAAGAGGAGTGTGCTGGATGACAAGCACTTCATTATTTGCTGAGGAAACTCTTAACTTCTGGCAAATAGCTTACTGGCATGAAGGATGAGGACTGGAGTACCATGGTAACACATGCCACCACGTGTGATCCTGGGGTTGAGATCTATTCTTATGGAGTTGCAGAGGAAAATTGTGAACTCTTATTCAATGTTTTTATGATCTTGTCGGTGTGCTGACCAATGGAGATTATGTTCCTGTCAGTGACCTTGATCAGTTTCAGCAGGTATGCATGTGACACTATTCCATGTCCATCATAATTAGGCTGTTGATATACACTAAAGTAATAGTGTGCTGGCAATTAACTTGCAAATGTTGTCGCGGTAACAAGGTATAGCAAAATTTGCTTGTGGAACTTTGAATACTTCAGCGTCACAATGAACAGCTATTGGCTAACCTATAACTGCATTGCTGAACAAAAACAAGGTAAATTGATGTTAGAGAAGTGAGCCTAGCTTACTTGGTTGGGGGAGTGGAGTACAATCCCACCACCGGGGTTCAAGTACCCGAGGACATGAATTTTGGTTTGTATCCTATTTATACCGCCGGGGCCCCCGTTACAGTTTTCCTTCCAAAAAAGGTAAACTACTAATGTGGAGTTTATTATTTCCTATAAGCGTATGATAAAAGCGTGTTGTTAAACCCCTTCAATCACAGTAGAATTCAACATAAGGGGGAGCTAGCGACAACCCCGGTGCACCTAAAGAAAACCCATAAAAAGACAAATTCATCATAAAAATAGCAGGGAAAATAGAAGCATTTTGCTGGCACCAATACATTGCTATCACACTAAAATATTGCTTTTCGATGATGTAGAAGCTTTATAAAGTTATGATCATCAGATGCTTTGCTGCAGTCCAAATAAAAGCAAGCATGTTCTAGTACATTATGACGGTGATGACATAAAAGAAAGATTCTGTTACAGCTTAAAGTGAAGAGCAGGAAAATGTCCGCATTAAAGAAACTCGAGGAGCGGGAAAGATCAGGGGTTCTTATTCCTGATTATTTGATGATGAATGGCTGCCCTGTCCGTGCAGTGCCTCTGAACAATGATGCAGGTCCTTCCGTACAAGCTAAAAGGACATCGCAATATCCTAATGACATAGCTGCACAGAATGGTGAGCTTTAATACTGCGTTCCATCAATGAACTTCGTTGTTGTATGTTTCTCAAAATTCAATTTATTGCAGAATTTGGTGATCGACATTCATTGATTGGGTTCTCACTGGCCGAAGTCCTGTCAAACAATGACGCTGGTGATTCGAAGCAAGAACAGACGGTGCATCAAGGTCAATATTAAACACCTGCCTAGTTTTGCATCACACATCCTCAATACTGTAATTTCTGTTTCATTGCAAGATTATTATTGTTATTACTACTACTATTATTGTTGTTGTTTCTGATAGTTTTGGGGATCAACTTGCTGTAGGACATGGTCAGCCCGATGCTTCTATGACACATGCAAATATCTTAAATGATCAGGGATCACTTTCAGCACAGCCAACTCCGTTGCACAATTTTCTACCAGTAAGTAAAGTTACCTACTGCTATGGCACAATCAACAATTCCATCCTGCATTTTTCCATGAACCACCTAACGATTCCTGGATTCTAGGTTCCAACGGATGAGATGATCACAGGTGCAAGTCTAACTGACGAACAGACTGAATACTTCTCGACAACTGATTCTCTTGGCACTTGTGAAACAGCGGAGAACGTCGTACCTCTCTCGAGGCGACGGTTTCGTGTTAATATAGGCAGGCGCATATCCCTGATAAGCATACAAGTTTGTTGAGATTACATCTTGAGGTACAAGGAAAGTAGAGATAAGATATACATGAGGAGATTACAACCATATACTCTAACCAACCTAGACCGAAACTTATCTCAACTAAACCGGTGCGTGATGCGCCCCTTGGACCTGAACATTATATGGTTTAACACCCTCCCATAATCACAACTTGGACAAGTTGAGATTACGCTTAAATTCTTCAAAACCTCTGGTAGGCAAAGCTTTAGTGAAGCCATCTTCAACTTGGTCTTGAGACCGAATATATCCAGCTTTTTTTTCTGCTACTCTTTCTCTGACAAAGTGAAAATCTATTTCGATATGTTTTGTTCTTGCATGAAATATTGGGTTAGCAGAAAGATAGGTGACACCCAGATTGTCACACCATAAGCATGGAGCCTGTTTACTATGTATCCCAAGCTCTTTCAGTAATGACTGAACCCAAATAATTTCTGCAGTAGCATTTGCTAGTGCTTTGTATTCTGCTTCTGTGCTGGATCTAGACACAGTAGCTTGTTTCTTAGCACACCATGAGATTAAATTTGGACTAAAGAACACTGCAAAACCACCTGTTGAGCGTCTGTCATCAAGACAATCTGCCCAATCAGAGTCAGAAAAGGCACTTACAAGTGTTGATGGTGACTTGGTGAAGGTGAGTCCAACACTGAAAGTATTCTTGACATATCTGAGTATGCGTTTTGCAGCTGTCAAATGTACTGTAGTGGGTACATGAAGGAACTGACATACTTTGTTCACAGCAAAAGAAATATCAGGCCTAGTCAGAGTTAAATATTGCAGTGCACCAACCATACTTCTATACCTGGTGCTGTCCTCTTGATTCAAGAGTTTCCCTTCTGTTAAGGATAGTTTCTCAGAGCTGGATAGAGGTGTTGGAGCTGCCTTGCAACCTTGCAACCCTGCTCTTGCTACAAGATCAGTGGCATACTTCTCTTGGGACAAGTGAAGCTCATCTCCATTTCTTTTTACTTCAATGCCAAGGAAGTAGTGCAAGTCTCCTAGATCCTTGAGAGCAAACTCAGAGTTCAAATCCTTGAGCAGTGCTGAAATAGCTTCATCAGATGAGCTTGTGACAATAATATCATCAACATATATAAGTACAAATATAGATGTATTTGACTTGTTGAAAATAAACAGTGAGGTGTCAGACTTGGATGGAGCAAACCCAAGTCCTTGAAGCTTTGAACTCAACCGAGAATACCATGCTCTAGGAGCTTGTTTTAATCCATATAGAGCCTTGTCAAGCTTGCATATGTGGAGGGGTTTTTGTCTATTTTCAAACCCAGGAGGTTGTTTCATGAACACTTCCTATTCCAGAACACCATAAAGAAACGCGTTCTGAACATCTAGCTGGAGTAGACTCCATCCTCTGGATACGGCAATAGACAAAACGAGGCGAATAGTAGCAGCCTTTACTACAAGACTAAAAGTATCCTCATAGTGTAAACCGCACCTTTGTTTAAAACCTTTTGCAACTATTCTAGCCTTATAACGATCTATGGTGCCATCAGATTTCTTTTTAATTCTGAAGACCCATTTACAATCTATAACATTTTTACCTTTGCCTTGACGTGCTGGAACTAAGTGCCAAGTTTTATTTTTGTGGAGCGCCATGTATTCATCTTCCATAGCCTTCTGCCACTTGGGATCGCCTAGAGCTTCTGCAACAGAGTGTGGAATATCTGGTTCATGTGAAACACAAGCAAGTCCAAACTTTGCTAAAGACTTGTAATTTTGGGTTGAGTAACTCCCCTCTGAAGCCTAGTGCGAGGTGGTGTAGAAGGATCAGCAGAAGATCCAGCGCCAGGAACAGTTGCAGGCTCGCTGGGCGAGGACATGCGGACCGGATCTTCTGTGGCCGGCGCACGTGAAGCTGAAGAAGAAGTCGCTGCAGAGGATCCCGATCTAGCAGGGGGCGCATGATTTCGCAATGATTGCGCCGGTGGGACAGGAGCTGCAGCGGGATCCGCACCAGAATTAGCGCCCGTATCCTGCCGCGATGGGCGCCGCGCGTAGCAGCGCGTGTCGGGGCCAAACCGACCAGGTGCGGGGCCGGGCGCGGGGCCGGGCGCGGGGTCAGGCGCGGGCGGCTGGAGTTGGCGCTGGTTGGTTGGCGCGGAGCGATGACCGGGCGATCCACCGAGCCGCTGGTGGCGTGTGGCGATGCGGGGCTCGAGGCAGATCGGCCTGGCGCGGAGGGCGCGGATCTCGTGGGGGCCAGGGCGGCAGACTGGCGCAGAATCGATCCCGAGGAGGATGCGCCTGGATCCCAAGGTAGATCCGCGCCGATGATGCTGCTGTTTTGTCCACGAAGCATAAAATGATGATTTGGGCTGATTTCTTCACCGATTTCTGCACAATTTTTTTTCTGTTGCATCACAAGACTCAAGACCATCACCAGTAAGAGGATTAGTCAACAATTGATCATTAGTGTCTAAAACATCCCCATTGGCACGACCCGTGAGGTGTGAAGGTAGAAGAAGAATCTCCTTTTGAAGAAGGGCTCCAGTGTTGGGATGAAGTTGTGCAAAAGGGAAAACAGTTTCATCGAACACAACATCACGGGAAATATAGACACATCCGGTGGATACATCAAGACATTTTACACCCTTATGTTGTGGACTATAGCCCAAGAAAACACACTGTTTGGATCGGAAGATGAGTTTGCGGTTGTTGTATGCCCGAAGATTCGGCCAACACGCACACCCAAACACTCATAGAGATGTGTAATCTGGTTTTGTGTGAAGGAGACGTTCTACTGGAGATTCATTGTTGATGACTCTACTTGGCAACATGTTTATGAGGTGGACTACGGTGAGAAAGGCCTCATCCCAGAATTTCAAAGGCATAGAGGCAACAGCAAGTAAGGCCAGCCGACTTCAACTATATGCCTGTGCTTGCGCTCGGCTGATCCGTTTTGCTGGTGAGCATGGGGGCATGACACGTGATGTGATATGCCAACTTGCTGAAAAAAGGAGTTGAGGTTGCGGTACTCCCCTCCCCAATCGGATTGGAGAGCTAGGATTTTGCAATCAAACTTTCTTTCTACTAGTGCTTGAAAGTTGTGAAAAACTTGAAAGACATCAGATTTCTTTTTGATGAGATAGATCCACGTGTACTTGCTATAGTCATCGATAAAACTTACGTAATAAGTGTGTCTGCCAACTGATTTAGGTGCAGGACCCCAAACGTCGGAAAAAGTGAGCTCAAGGGGTTTGGTGGAGATGCTTGTAGACACAGGATAAGGTAGTTGATGACTTTTAGCACACTGACATGAATCACAAATTGTTTCACGATCTCGCTCACCAACAAACGGGAGCTTATTCTTTTTAAGCAAATGTTCAACTAAAGAAAAAGATGCATGCCCTAATCTATCATGCCATTGTGTTGAAGAGACTTTGGTGACACCATAGGCTTGTTTATTCAATCTCCTAAGCTCCGAAATCAACGGGTACAATCCTCGAACGCATCTACCTCGATACAAAATTTTCTTCGTGACCTGATCCTTGATCAAAAAGAAAAACGGATGGAACTCAAGGAATACATGGTTGTCAATGGCAATGCGATGAACTGAAAGGAGATTTTTAGAAGCACTAGGGACATGCAAAAATTTTCTTAGACGGATATTTCTATGGGGGGTCACTGAATGACCAACGTGGCTAATGCTCATACCTTCTCCGTTGGCAGTGTGAACTTGGTCTTGTCCATGGTACTTCTCACGAACTGTCACCTTTTCCAGCTCGCTCGTGATGTGGTCAGTTGCACCACTGTCCACGTACCAGTTCGTGTCGATGCCGTAGGAGCCATCAGCAGCACCTGCAACCTTCTCATCTTGTGAGGATTTGCCATCATATTCATAGCAATACCAGCAGTCGCGGGCGGTGTGGCCTAGCTTGCCGCAGATTTGGCATCGCGGCGCATCAGGGTTGGCGTGAGGCCTGCCACCACGGCGGCCCCTATTGTTGTTGTTGGAGGGCCGCCCGCCGCCACCGCCGCCACCACGGGAGGAGTTGCCGCCGCTGCTGTTTCCGCCAGATGGCGGCTTGCCCTTGCCGCACGGAGGTCCACGGTAGCGTGAGCCGCCACCGCCGCGGCCGCCGCCGCGAGAGCCCACATTGGCAGATGACTTGAAGCCCCCACCCGAGTTGTTGTTGTAGAGGGCGAGGCGCTGATCAAAGTTGCTCATCTAAGCGTAGAGGTCATCGATGCTGATGGTGTCGGTGCGCTTGTCATTGGCGGAGACGAGGGGTTGATACTCCATGTCGAGGCCGGCGGTGATGTAGGACACAAGCTCATCGTCATCGATGGGCTTTCCGGCGGCTGCGAGCTCATCGGCGAGTGCTCTCATCTGGGCGAAGTAGGCGACAACAGATTGCATCCCCTTCTGCACCGTGGAGAGAGCAACCCGGATGTTGTTGATGCGGGCTCGAGACTGCGACGAGAACATGTGGGCGAGAGCCGCCCAGAGCTCGTGCGGCATGGCGATGGAGGTAACCTGCACGAGGACCTCTTTGGTGAGAGTATTGAGCAAGTATCCGAGTACCTGCTGCCCTTCTTTGAACCAGATCGGATGGAGAGGGTTCGGCGTCTGCTCTTCTTTCCCATCTTTGTCCTTCGTGACGAGGATCTTGATAGGTTCCGGCATGGAGCCGTCGGTGTAGCCGAAGAGGCCAGCCCCTCTCAGCTGCGGTGTCACCTGCGCACGCCACAGGACGTAGTTGGTGCGGGTGAGCTTTTCTGCAACCTGCCCAAGGGAAGCCTGGACGGTGCTGGAGGAGGACGACATGGCTGGCGGTGGATGGGTTTTGCTAGATGCGATGGATAGAGGTGGCTCTGTATACCATGTGAAACAGCGGAGAACGTCGTACCTCTCTCGAGGCGACGGTTTCGTGTTAATATAGGCAGGGGCATATCCCTGATAAGCATACAAGTTTGTTGAGATTACATCTTGAGGTACAAGGAAAGTAGAGATAATATATACATGAGGAGATTACAACCATATACTCTAACCAACCTAGACCGAAACTTATCTCAACTAAACCGGTGCGTGATGCGCCCCTTGGACCTGAACATTATATGGTTTAACAGCACTCTAGAAAATGCAATTCTTGGGCCTGAATTGGACATATCCTGTGACAGCCCCAAGAGCTTATTGCAAGCCAAGAATCTTTTGAAACAAGGTAACTGGAGACAGGTTCTGGGAATTAATACAGGAGACTTGAAGCAGGTGATCATAGCATGTGGTAAGGCTGCTGCAGAGAATGATATACATACAGAAGTGCTGATATCTGAGCTACGTCAGCTGGTGTCTATCTCTGGAGATCCAATGCAACGCCTAGGAGCATACATGTTGGAAGGGCTTGTGGCCAGGCTCTCTTTCTCTGGAAGTAAGCTGTATAAATCCTTGAAGTGCAAAGAACCTACAAGCTCTGAGTTAATATCTCACATGCATCACCTTTGTGAGATCTGCCCATTCTACAGGTTTAGTTACATGTCAGCCAATGGTGCCATAGCAGAGGCTATCAAAAGCGAGAACTTCGTTCACATCATCGATTTCCATATCGCACAGGGGAGCCAGTGGATAACTATCATTGAGGCTCTTGCAGCGAGGTCTGGGGGTCCACCATGCCTAAGAATCACTGGCATAGATGACTCAAACTCTGCTTATGCCCGAGGTGGTGGACTGGATATGGTTGGGACAAGATTGCATAGTGTCTCTGCGTCGTGTGGCATGCCCTTTGAGTTCAATGCTGTTCATGCTGCTAGCCATGAGGTTTATCTTGAGCATCTTGATATAAGGCCCGGGGAGGTCATTGTAGTGAATTTCGCCTATGAGCTGCATCATACTCCTGATGAAAGCGTGAGCACGGAAAATCACCGGAACAGGATTATAAGAATGATCAAGAGCCTATCCCCCAGGGTTGTGACTCTTGTTGAGCAGGAGTCGAATACAAACACAGCTCCATTCTTCTCAAGATACTTGGAGACCTTCGAATACTATACGGCAATGTTTGAATCAATAGATGTTGCTCGCCCAAGGGATGATAAGAGACGGATTAGCACAGAGCAGCACTGTCTTGCAAGGGATGTCATCAATTTAATAGCGTGTGAGGGTGCTGAAAGGGTTGAGAGGCTTGAGGCGTTTGGGAAATGGAAGGCAAGGTTTGCAATGGCTGGATTTAGGCCGTACCCACTGAGTTCGCTGGTGAACAACACCATCAAAACGCTGCTGGATAACTACCACAGTTGCTACAGGCTTGAGGAAAGGGACGGAGTCCTTTACCTTGGTTGGAAGAGTAGAGTATTGGTCGTGTCTTCCGCATGGTGCTGACATGTCTTCAGAAGAAGCTCATGTATGTGCACTGTTTTTATCGTTGAAACTGAACCGTGGAGTGATTTTGTGTTACGTTGATCCACGATATTTCTATAGCCTGACTTATCCTGCCCCCAGTTTCAGATGGAACCTGTGCTTATAATTAAGGGCTTTGCTGCTTGTCGGTTCAGTTACCTGTCTACTCACTGCTCATCTAATTCAGAGGAATCGGCACCAGGAGTTGCTGTGATAATACCGCGACAGCCATAACGTAGAAGAAGGCGTAGTGATCGCCTAAATAAATATGTTTATAGCTAGGAATTTGGTGTGTTGTGGTTTGCCCCCGTTGTAGGATTGACATGATTGTACGTAATATACTGTACTAATTAGAGCATGTTTCGCTAGTAGAAAAAAGATCAAACGTGAAGCATAATAGTGCCGGTTTGAATTTCAGCCGGCACTAATGTATATAATAGTACCGGTTCGTGGCGGCGATCAATAGCACCAGTTCGTGGCGAACCTTTACTACCGGTTCATGCCATGAACCGGTACTAAAGAGGCTGTGTCAGCCTGCGGTCAGGCTATGGCCTCACCATCACCATTTAGTGCCGGTTCATACCACGAACCGGTACTAATGAGGTTATGGCAAGCTGTTTTTAGTCCCACCTCGCCAAGAGAGAGGGACTAGGAGCGGTTTATAAGCCCTGAGTGCAGAGACGATGAAGAAGAGGCTCAATGCTCACGTTGCTTAGCTTCAAGCCTTCACGAATATGGTAGATTGCACGGAGCTACGCACAGTGCAGTTTACACTATTCTGAAAGGCTTGAAGCAAATTAACGAGCATTGCACCTCTTTTTTATTTTTACTAACTTATTACAACTCCGGACTTCTTCTGTTATGGCAAAAACTAATTGCACGTCGGCATTTCTTTTTTTTAACTTTGGTTATAACTCCAGACTTTGACCATCTAGTTTTGCAGAAAAGAAAAAATAGCAGAAAAGAAAAAAATAGCAGAAAAGAAAAAAAACTATAGCTGGAAAGAAAAAAACTATATAAAAAACTACTCAGAAATAAATAAAAGAAAATAAATATATCAAAAAAGAAAAAACTACTCAGAAATAAATAGAAGAAAAAATAAAGCAGAAAAGAAAAAAAAAATATTTGCTATTTTTCAATCGTTCACAAAATGACCGTGAAATTGAAAATCACTACAAAATGAACTCTAAAGATGTTAAATTTTGGCAAACTAGATGAATAAAACTACTCACAAATAAATAGAAGAAAATAAATATAACAGAAAAGAAAAAACTATACAAAAAACTACACAGAAATAAATAGAAGAAAATAAAGCAGAAAAGAAAAAAAAACTATAAAAAAATTGGGGCGCTGGCCTGTGGGCCTGCTAGGCCACAGGCGTGCAATTACAGGCCTTAAAGGCCCAGCAGACTCACAGGGCAGCGCGCAGAGTTTACGCCCACAAGCCTGCTATATAGAGGAGTTCGAAGAGGTAGCCGCGACTAGGTTTATAAACCAGTGCGGCTGCCCTTCGCCCGGCGAGGTGGGACTAAACTTTGGGGTGGCAGCGCGAGGCCTTTAGTACCGGTTGTTGGCTCCAACCGGTACTAAAGGTCTTTCCTATATATACAACACTTACGAAAATTCAGTTAGATCTCCCCACTTCTTTCGTCTCCAACCTCTCGCGCGCCGCTCGAACGCGTCCTCGCCGCCCGTCGCCCGTCGTCCGTCGTTGTCGTCGTTGTCCCCGCCGCCGCCCGTCGTCGTCGCCGTCTCGCGCCGCCGCCCCGAACGCCGCGCGCCGCCGTCCGTCGTCGTCCCGCCGCGGTCCGGTACGTTTCTCGCTCTCGCGTATACCCGCCGCGCCGCCGTCCGTCGTCGTCGCACCCGGCCCATACGGCGGCGCCCCCGCCCGTACGTACGCCGCCGCCCCCGCCCCGTACGCCGGCGCCTCCGCTCGTACGTACGGGGCGGCGGCGTACGGGGCCGCACACATACACACATACACACACATATATACATACACACTACACACACACACACACACACACACATTTTTTACTTATTTTCTGTTTTTTAGAAAAGTTAATTAGATGATCGAATGTTTGATTAATGTCGAATGTTAGATGAATTATCTAGATAGAAAATTGTCGAACTAGAGATTTGAACTTGTTGAATAATTAATATAACTAGTTTATTTTTAGTAAGAAAATTATCGAATTAGTTTATTTAGGTATATGAGATTTGAACTAGTTCAATAATTAATATAACTAGTTTATTTTTAGTAAGAAAATCGTTGAACTAGTTTGTATTTAGGTATATGAGATTTGAACTAGTTCAATAATTAATATAACTAGTTTATTTAGGTATATGAGATTTGAACTAGTTCAATAATTAATATAACTAGTTAATTTTAGTAAGAAAATTTAGGTATCTGAGATTTGATGATCTAATTAAAATATTATTTGTTAATGAGTTTTTCTGTTTATTTAATTTTTCATATATTTTGAGTTTATATAAATGTTAGATTAATGTCGAATGTTAGATGAATTAGATAGAAAAGTTAAATATATAGTAATGTCAATTGTTAGAGATGGATATAGTTAGATATATTAATGTCAAATGTTAAATGAATATATATTTGGCTAGATATTAATTAATGTTAGATAGTAATAGGTGTTTAATGTTTCACCTATATGAACATAGGAAATGTCATCTGACGACGAAAAAGATTTCATTATGTTAAAAACAGAGTAACGCCTTACGCAAGATGACATGATGTAGAGAGATAAATTCATGCAATATGAAATAAACCCCATCTTGTTATCCTCAATGGCAACGATGCAATACGTGCCTTGCTTCCCCTTTTGTCACTGGGAAAGGACACCGCAAGATCGAACCCAAAGCTAAGCACTTCTCCCATGGCAAGAACTACCAATCTAGTTGGCCAAACCAAACGGATAACTCGAAGAGACTTGCAAAGATAACCAATCATGCATAAAATAATTCAGTGAAGATTCAATTATTATTCATAGATAGACTTGATCATAAACCCACAATTCATCGATCTCAACAAACACACCGCAAAAAGAAGATTACATCGAATAGATCTCCACGAGAGAGGGGGATAACTTTGTATTGAGATTCAAAGAGAGAGAAGAAGCCATCCAACTACTAACTATGGACCCGAAGGTCTGAGGTAAACTACTCACACTTCATCGGAGAGGCTATGGTGATGTAGAAGCCCTCCATGATGACGGCCCTCTTCCGGCAGAGCTCCGGCACAGGCCCCAAGATGGGATCTCGTGGATATAGAAAGTTGCGGTGGTGGAATTAGGTTTTTGGCTCCTGTTCTGATCGTTTGGGGGTACGTAGGTATATATAGGGGGAAGGAGTACGTCGGTGGAGCACCGAGGGGCGCACGAGGCAGGGGGCATGCCCTAGGGGGGCGCCCCCACCCTCGTGACCTCCTATTTGATCCCTTGCAGTAGGGTCCAAGTCTCCTGGATCACGTTCGGTGAGAAAATCACGTTCCCGAAGATTTTATTCCGTTTGGACTCCGTTTGATGTTCTGTTTCTCGGAAACACTGAAATAGGTAAAAAAACAGCAATTCTGGGCTGGGCCTCCGGTTAATAGGTTAGTCCCAAAAATAATATTAAAGTGGAAAATAAAGCCCAATATAGTCCAAAACAGTAGATAATATAGCATGGAGAAATCAAAAATTATAGATACGTTGGAGACGTATCAGGCATCCCCAAGCTTAATTCCTGCTCGTCCTCAAGTAGGTAAATGATACAAAGAGAATTTTTGATGCGGAGTGCTACTTGGCATAATTTCAATGCAAATCTTCTTAATTGTGGTATGAATATTTAGATTAGAAAGATTCAAGACAAAAGTTTATATTGACATAAAAAATAATAATACTTCAAGCATACTAACAAAGCAATTATGTCTTCTCAAATTAACATGGCCAAAGAAAGTTATCCCTACAAAATCATATAGCCTCACTATGCTCCATCTTCCCCACACAAAGTATTTAAATCATGCACAACCCCGATGACAAGCCAAGCAATTGTTTCATACTCTAACTTTTTCAAAACTTTTTCAATCTTCACGCAATACATGAGCATGAGCCATGGATATAGCACTATGGGTGGAATAGAATTGTGGTTGTGGAGAAGACAAAAAGGATAAGATAGTCTCACATCAACTAGGCGTATCAACGGGCTATGGAGATGCCCATCAATATATATCAATGTGAGTGAGTAGGGATTGCCATGCAACGGATGCACTAGAGCTATAAATGTATGAAAGCTCAACAAAGGAAACTAGTGGGTGTGCATCCAACTTGCTTGCTCATGAAGACCTAGGGCAATTTTGAGGAAGCCCGTCATTGGAATATACAAGCCAAGTTCTATAATGTAAAATTCCCACTAGTAAATGAAAGTGATAACATATGAGACTCTCTATATGAAGAACATGGTGCTACTTTGAAGCACAATATATGAGACTCGCTATATCAAGGTGCTACTTTGAAGCACAAGTGTGGAAAAAGAGATAGTTGCATTGCCCCTTTTTTGGACCTTCTTTTTTTCTTTGGCCTTTCTGTTTTTTTGGGACAATGCTATATTGAATGATGATAATCACACTTCTATTTATTTACAACTCAATGACTACAACTCGATACTAAAACAAAGTATGACTCTATATGAAGGCCTCTGGCGGTGTACCGGGATATGCAATGAATCAAGAGTGACATGTATGAAAATTATGAACGGTGGCTTTGCCACAAATACTATGTCAACTACATGATCATGCGAAGCAATATGACAATGATGGATGTGTCATGATGAACTAGATGATGGAATGTTACATGGCAATATATCTCGGAATGGCTATGGAAATGCCATAATAGGTAGGTATGGTGGCTGTTTTGAGGAAGGTATATGGTAGGTGTATGATACCGGCAAAAGGTGCGCGGTATTAGAGAGGCTAGCAAAGGTGGAAGGGTGAGAGTGCGTATGATCCATGGACTCAACATTAGTCATAAAGAACTCATATACTTATTATAAAAATCTAGAAGTTATCAAAGCAAATTACTACGCGCATGCTCCTAGGGGGATAGATTGGTAGGAAAATACCATCGCTCGTCCCCGACCGCCACTCATAAGGAAGACAATCAATAAATAAATCATGCTCCGACTTCATCACATAACGGTTCACCATACGTGCATGCTACGGGAATCACAAACTTCAACACACGTATTCTTTAAGTTCACAACTACTCCACTAGCATGACTTTAATATTATCACCTCCATATCTCAAAACAATTATCATGCTTCAATCTTTTCTTAGTATTCAACACACTCAAAAGAAAGTTTCACAAATCTTGAATACCAAGCATATTATTATTAAGAAAATTACCATGCTATTAATAGACTCTCAAAATAATTTAAGTGAAGCATGAGAGATCAATAGTTTCTTTAAAACAAATCCACCACCGTGCTCTAAAAGATCTAAGTGAAGAACATAGAGCAAAACTACTTAGCTCAAAAGATATAAGTGAAGCACATAGAGCAAAATTACTTAGCTCAAAAGATATAAGTGAAGCACATAGAGCAAAATTATAACGCTCAAAAGATATAAGTGAAGCACATAGAGTATTCTATCAAATTTTAATTCATGTATGGCTCTCTCAAAAGGTGTGTACAGCAAGGACGATGATTGTGGCATACTAGCAAACAAAGACAAAAATAATACAAGACTCTCCAAGCAAAACACATATCATGTTGGTGAACAAAAATATAGCTCCAAGTAAAGTTACCGATGGAAGTGGACGAAAGAGGGGATGCCTTCCGGGGCATCCCCAATCTTTGACTTTTTGGTGTCCTTGGATTATCTTGGGGGTGCCAACGGCATCCCCAAGCTTAGGCTCTTGCCACTCCTTGTTCCATAATCCATCAAATTCTTACCCAAAACTTGAAAACTTCACAACACAAAACTCAAAATAGAAAACTCGTGAGCTCCGTAAGTGAAAGAAAACAAAATACCACTTCAAGGTACTGTAATGAACTCATTCTTTATTTATATTGGTATTAAACCTACTGTATTCCAACTTCTCTATGGATTATAAACTATTTTACTAGCCATAGATTCATCAAAATAAGCAAACAACACACGAAAAACAGAATCTGTCAAAAACAGAACAGTCTGTAGTAATCTGTAGCTAGCGCAAGATCTGGAACCCCAAAAATTCTAAAATAAATTGCTGGACGTGAGGAATTTATCTATTAATCATCTTCAAAAGAATTAACTAAATAGCACTCTTCAAATAAAAATGGAAGCAGTTCTCGTGAGCGCTAAAGTTTCTGTTTTTTACAGCAAGTTCAACAAGACTTTCCCCAAGTCTTCCCAACGGTTCTACTTGGCACAAACACTAATTAAACACACAAAAAAAACCAAAACAGAGGCTAGATACTTTATTTATTACTAAACAGGAGCAAAAAGCAAGGAATAAAACTAAAATTGGGTTGCCTCCCAACAAGCGCTATCGTTTAACGCCCGTACCTAGGCATAACAAGCGAGGATAGATCTAGGTATTGTCATCTTGATTCTTAATTCTTTTAGCGATGTTATGCTCAAATCCAGGAGGTTCTTTACGTTTCCCTTCATATTCAGAGATCTTGAGATCTAAGGAATCCAACCGCTTATTGCAAAGAGTAATCAACATATTCATGCGGTGAAGATTTACGCTAACGCTCTTAAGAGGTTCCAAAGATTTCTGTAAAATCTTAGTTACTTCGCAAATTTTCTCAAAAACATGCATTTTCTCTTGGGTATGATGGGGCCCCTTTTGTTGAGGTAAAGTTCCTATTATACCTTTTATAATTTCATGCGCGATACTAGGATCAATTTCAATAAAATTGCCTTTGGCAACACAATCCAAAAGTTGTCTATGAGACATATTAAGCCCAACATAAAAGTTGCGAAGCAAAATTCTGAAATTTACTTCTAGGGTGCATTTACGATAAGATTCCATCATTCTAAACCAAGCATCCTTTAAGTTTTCTCCTTGCCTTTGTTTGAAGTGAAGGACTTCAAACTCGGGGGACATAGGACCAGAAAGAGACTAGCCATGACAACAAGCAAACAAACTAACACACAAGCAAACAAAGAGGCAAACAGAGAGGGAGGATAGAGAGAGAGAGGGCGAATAAAATGGTAAGGGTGAATTGGGGGGGAGAGGAAAACGAGAGGCAAATGGCAAATAATGTAATTGTCGGAGTAAATAGCCATGGGTAGCCTAACCGGCTTCCCCTGGCCCTTCTGAAAAAATTACAAGCTCGTCCGGCTCTCAAGAATCCAAGACGTGGGGCCGCCTTCCCTTTGTCGGCTGTTATCCAGGCCGGCTTTCGGGAGGCGGCCCGACTTTAGCCCTCATGAAGAAAGCCATGGGAAGGCCGACTTCACGAAGCCGGCCGCGAGAAGGCCGACTCCGAGAAGCCGGCTCCCATAAAGAGGTCAAGACCGTACCCCGAAGTTTGCATCAACCTAACGGCGATGAGACGGGGCATGGCTACAGTGAAGCCCGCCGCCCCCGAATCCCGGAGCACGACTGGCACAGTGCGCCGTACGGGTGGCCATGACCCGTCCGGCGCGGCACTGTTGCCATGTCGACCCTGACGCCATCCATGACGGACTGCCAGCGCAGCCCACGGGCGGTGGGTCCCTTCGGGCAGAGAGACCCCGAAGGCGGCCATGCCTCCCCCAGTCGGCCCAAGAGAAAGCCGGCTCCCCGCAGCCGGCTTGCCATCTTCCTCGAAGGAGACGCCCCATTAAGGAGACAAGACACGGTAAGGCTACAGTAATCGCCCTCCAGGCGGCGGTACTGTAGCCACGCTTACCACGACGAGGCCCGCGTCATCAAAATAGAGCAATAGTGACCAGCCACCGACCAGGCCCTGACCAGTGGGGCCTGCCTGTCGACCGAGGATCCGGCAGCCGACGGGACCCACCAGTTGGCGGGCCCCAGCGGTCGGCGCAGAAGCCGGCGAGCGCAGTCACAGACGGTTGGGCCCCGCGCCCAGTAGGATTACCATTGTACCCCCGGGGGTAGGCATATATAAACCCCCCGGGGCACCCATGCAAAGGGTTCGACCCTAAGCTAGGTTTAAACACCATACGAGGAGAAGAAGCAGGCTAGCCGTGCCCTTCTTCCTCCTTCCACCCGAACAGCTCAAGGAGCATTGTGTAGTTACTTGTCCATCTAGTGATCATGCGGAGACCCCGCAGAGCAGCAGTAGGGGTGTTATCTCCACGGAGAGCCCCGAAGCTGGGTATGATCCGCCGGCGTGCATGTCTTCGCCTCATCCCGTTTCCAGGCACCGGCGATGTCTTACTGGCTTCCACAATGATAAGACACCCGTTGGCATATGTCGCACCTACCACCCGACATTTGGCGCCCACCGTGGGGGCAGGTGCACCGTCGTCCGGAGACCTGTTCTGGACGGGAACCCTCTTCCTCCCCAGCGAGCGTAGCCAGCCCGGCACGCCCGATGGCGCTTGCCACAATGCGCTGCAAGGCGTCACCAACATCTGCGCAGCGAGCAGCCTCGCCGATCTCCTCGACGAAACCCGCATCTCCGACGAGCTTGCCTCCGATGCGGGCACCGATCACCTCGCCAACCTCCTCGGCCAGCTACATGTCTCCAGGGAGCCCGCTGCAGATCTGGAGTCGGTTGGCTCCACCGACCCGATGCCTGTCGACTCCGACACGGCCTCCTTCGACACCTTCCCCACCTACGTCGCGGTCTACAACGACCCGCTTCCTCGGACCGACGGCGGCGATACTGTCACCGCCGAGGTGATGGTCATCGGCCACGGCGGCCCGGCCGACGAAAGCGCCCACGACGCCCCGCACGCGGCGGCCCACGACTTGTCCGTCCCCCTCCCGGCCGATGCCGATGATGAAGCACTGGAGGCACGCCGCCTCGCCCTCCTCGCGGAGGGCCGGCGGCTGGCTTCCGTGAGACGCCTCACTGAGGCCTACCAGCGCGAAGCTGACCGCGCCGCCTTCGGCACGCCGGCCCCGGCTGGGCCCAGCCGGGCCGGCGTCGTCAAGCAATGCGGCACCGTCATCGCCGACACGCTGGGAGTCGACCGCCTGGTCTATGCCACTCCGCTCGAGAACCTGCGTGCTGCCCAGGCGGCCGTGGACGAGCTGGACGGCTTGGAGGCTGAAGAACTCCTCCACATGACCCGGTGCATCCAGCAGCTGATTGACGCGGCCGCGCAGCGGCACGAGGCCGACGCCCGCGCGGGAAGCCCTCCCTCGCACCGAGATCACGGTGCGACGTCCCGAACGCCGACTACGAGCAACACCCGCGCGCGGCGCGCGAGAGAGCCGGCGGCCAGCTGAAGCCGGACCCGAATCTCCATCGAGCGAGACGCGGACGGCCATCCCCGAGCCATGGAATGGCGGGGCAACCCGCCTCCGCCTCGAGCCCGTGGGGAGAGATATCCCACCCCGCCGCCAGTGGCGCACCCGACTCTCAGCGGCCGACTAGGTTGCCGCGAAGGAGTCGGCGAGAACGACGCCTGCCATCGGATCGACCGCCTAGCGCGATCCCTGGCGCTAGAAGAGGAAGACGATGTCGGCCCGCCTTGTTTCGGCCCACGCATCCGCGACGAGCCTTTCCCCAAAGGGTTCTCGCTCCCAAGAGACACGCCCAAATACAACGGCTCCGTGAAGCCGGAAGATTGGCTGATCGATTACTCCACGGCGGTCAGCATAGCCAACGGCAACCGGCGCGTTGCCGTGAAGTACGTGCCCCTCATGCTGCAAGGCACGGCGCGGACCTGGCTCAACAGCCTCAAGCCTCTCAGCATCAACAGCTGGCTAGATTTCACCGAAGCTTTCATCCGCAACTTCACCAGCACCTACAAGCGGGCTCCCAAGCCCAGGCAGCTCTCCCTGTGTGTACAGGGCCCAGCCGAGTCCACTCGCGACTACCTCACGCGTTGGGCCGAGCTCCGCAATTCTTGCGAGGGGGTGCACGAGGTGCAAGCCATCGAATACTTCACTGCCGGGTGCCGAGAAGGTACCCTCCTCAAGCACAAGCTCCTCTGCGACGAGCCGACTACCCTCGACGAGCTTCTGGACATAGCAGACAAATACGCCACCGCCGACTCTTCGATGAAGACCGAGCTCTGGGTAGACGCATCCGGGAAAGTACTCAACCCGGCGCCCAAGACGCCGGCAGGGGATTCCGGCCGACGCCCACACCCGAACGACCACAAGCGCAAGGGCCCTGCGCCGCCTCCCGCCAGTCGGCAGGTGGCCACGGTCGAAGACGCGCTGCCTGAAGGGCGACCCGCGCCCAAGAAGCCCAAGGGCGGCCGGCCGGCTTGGCAGCCGGCTTTCTCCTACGAGCAAACTCTCGACGCCCCGTGCAAATTCCATAGCGGCGCGAAGCCGTCCAACCACACAACCCGGAAGTGCCATTGGCTCACCCGAATCTCTAAAGGCGAGGGGCTCGCGCCGCCTCCGCCTGCCGGCCCGCCGCCTCCGGCTCCGCCGCCTCCGGCCGCTCGGCCCGCAGTCGGAGCCGTGCACGACGAATTCCCCGACGAGCAAGCAACCTACATCGTCTTTACAAGCCAGCTCGAAGACCGGCGCGGCAAACGCCGAGAGCACCAGGAAGTCAGCGTGGTCGCTGCCAACCCCGCCGGACACATGCATTGGTCAGAAAAACCCATCAGCTGGAGCCGGGCCGACCATCCAGAGGTGATGCCGTCTCCCGGCTCTTATGCGTTGGTCCTGGAAGCCACCCTCGCGACGGACAGACGCGCTGCCCGCTTCTCCCGCGTGCTGATAGACGGCGGGAGCAGCATCAACATCCTGTACCGTGACACCCTGGAGAAGCTAAATGTCAAGACGAAGCAGCTCATGCCTACTCGGACAGTGTTTCATGGCATCGTACCCGGCTTGTCCTGCGCCCCCATTGGCAAGATCAAGATTGATGTACTCTTTGGGGACAAGGAGCATTTCCGCCGGGAAGCAATCTGGTTTGAAGTGGTGGACCTGGAGAGCCCCTACCACGCGTTGCTTGGCCGACCCGCCTTGGCCAGGTTCATGGCAGTTCCCCACTATGCATACCTCAAGATGAAGATACCAAGTTCCAAGGGCGTCATCACCGTAGCCGGCGATTACAAGAAGTCTTCCGAGTGCGCTGCCGCCAGCAGCCGGCTGGCCGAGTCCCTTGTGATTGCCGAAGAGAAGAAGATGTTGGACCGGGTCGTGGCCATGGCCAGCAAGCAGCCGAACCAGTCCCCCGACCCCAAGGAGTATGATGCCCAAGGATCTTTCCAGCCGGCCAAAGAAACCAAGAAGATACCCCTTGACCCCGAGCACCCCGAGAGGTTTGCCGTCATCGGGGCAAGCCTGAACAGCAAATAGGAAGGCGAGCTCGCCGATTTCCTCCGTGAGAATCGGGACATCTTTGCATGGTCCCCCAAGGACATGCCGGGTGTTCCGAAGGAATTCGCCGAGCACAAACTACACGTCCGAGAAGACGCGAAACCAGTCAAGCAGCCCCTCCGCCGACTATCAGAGGAAAAGAGAAGGATTGTAGGGGAGGAGATAGCCCGGCTTCTGGCAGCCGGCTTCATTATGGAAGTCTTCTTTCCAGAGTGGCTTGCCAACCCGGTCCTCGTGTTAAAGAAGAACAACAAGTGGCGCATGTGTATAGACTACACAAGCCTCAACAAGGCCTGCCCTAAAGATCCCTTTGCCCTGCCGAGGATTGACCAAGTGATAGACTCCACGGCCGGATGCGAGCTGTTGAGTTTCTTGGATGCTTACTCAGGATATCACCAGATAAAGCTAGATCCGGACGACCGCCTGAAGACCGCCTTCATCACGCCATTTGGAGCCTTCTGCTACCTGACTATGACATTCGGCTTAAGAAATGCCGGTGCCACTTTTCAGCGTTGCATGCAGAAGTGCCTCCTCAAGCAACTCGGCAGAAACGCTCACGTCTATGTGGACGACATTATGGTGAAGACGGAGAAGCGCGGCACCTTGCTGGAAGACCTCAAAGAAACGTTTGAGAACCTACGCCGGTTCCAAATCAAGCTCAACCCCGAGAAATGCGTGTTCGGAGTGCCAGCCAGTCACCTCCTAGGCTTCCTGGTCTCCGAACGCGGCATCGAATGCAACCCGGTAAAGATCAAGGCCATCGAGAGAATGGCGATCCCCACCCAGCTGCGAGAAACCCAGAAGTTCACCAGATGCTTGGCCTCCTTGAACCGCTTCATCAGCCGGCTCGGAGAGAAAGCTCTCCCCCTCTACCGCCTCATGAAGAAGAGCACTCACTTCGAGTGGAACGACCAGGCCGACCAAGCTTTTCACGAGCTGAAGAAGATGCTGGCCACGCCGCCCGTCCTAGCGGCGCCGACTGAGAAAGAGCCCATGCTCCTTTACATTGCCGCAACCAGCCGGGTGGTCAGCACCGTCATCGTAGTCCAACGCCCAGAAGAAGGCCGAGCCCAGCCGGTCCAAAGGCCGGTGTATTATTTGAGCGAGGTGCTGTCCGCCTCAAAGCAGAACTACCCGCACTACCAGAAGATGTGTTACGGCGTGTACTTCACCGCCAAGAAGCTGAAGCCCTACTTTCAAGAGCATCCCGTCACGGTCGTATGCACCGCCCCGCTGGCCGAGATCATAGGCAGCCGGGATGCATCCGGCCGGGTGGCGAAATGGGCCATCGAGCTGGCCCCTTACACAATCTTCTACCAGCCCCGCACCGCCATCAAGTCCCAAGCACTGGCCGACTTCCTCGTCGACTGGGCCGAGACCCAGTACCTGCCGCCGGCTCCCGACTCCACCCATTGGCGCATGCACTTTGACGGGTCCAAGATGCGCACCGGCTTGGGAGCCGGCGTCGTCCTTACCTCTCCCAAAGGCGACAAGCTCAGATACACGCTGCAGATTCACTTTGCCGCCTCCAACAATGTAGCCGAGTACGAGGCACTCATACACGGGCTCCGGCTTGCCAAGGAACTCGGCATCCGCCGGATCCTATGTTATGGCGACTCGGACTTGGTGGTTCAGCAATCATCCGGCGACTGGGACGCCAAGGACGCAAATATGGCAAGCTACCGCTTCCTGGTTCAACAACTCAGCGGATACTTTGAAGGATGCGAGTTCCTCCACGTACCGCGAGCCGACAACGAGCCAGCCGATGCCCTGGCTCGAATAGGCTCCACTCGGCAAGCAATACCAACCGGCGTCGCTCTACAACGCCTCCTCAAGCCGTCCATCAAGCCGTCTCCAGAGTCCGATTCCATCTTCGTACCGCCTGACCCCGACGCGGCCGGGTCCGGCTCGAAGAACCAAGCAGGCGACCCCGGGACTTCAGTAGTCGGCCCGGGGACTTCGGCAACCGGCTCGGGGACTGCCACACCCGGCTCGGGGACTGCAGTAGCCGGCCCGGGGATGCACCAACACAACAGCCGGCGGCCGACTCCAGCATTTCACCACCCAGCCCGCCCACCCTGGTGGCAGTAGCCACATTGGCAGTAGGAGAAGTCGCGGCTCCGTCATGGGCTCAGTCCATCCTCAACTTCCTAGTAAACCAAGATCTGCCGGCTGACGAAACAGAGGCAAGACAAGTCCAACGTCGAGCCGGAGCATACACAATCGTCAACAGAGAACTCGTCAAGCGCAGTGTCACTGGAGTCCTCCAACGGTGCGTCGAGCAAGAGAAGGGCATTGCAATCCTCAGAGACATTCACCAAGGAGAATGCGGCCACCATGCGGCTTCAAGATCACTCGTCGCCAAAGCTTTCCGCCATGGTTTCTTCTGGCCGACTGCTTTGGATGACGCCAAAGAATTAGTTAAATATTGCAAAGGGTGCCAACTCTTCAGCTCCAAGCAACACATGCCGGCTTCGGCACTCAAGACCATTCCCCTCACCTGGCCCTTCGCCGTTTGGGGACTGGACATGGTGGGCCCATTCAAGACGGCGCGCGGCGGCATGACGCATTTGCTCGTCGCCGTGGACAAATTCACCAAGTGGATTGAGGCAAAGCCGATCAAGAAGCTGAATGGGCCGACTGCCGTGACATTCATCGCAGACATAACAACTCGGTACGGCGTGCCACACAGCATCATCACCGACAATGGCACGAATTTTGCCAAAGGAGCCTTGGCACGTTTCTGCGCAACGCAAGGTATCCGGCTGGACTTAGCGTCCGTCGCCCACCCGCAGTCAAACGGCCAGGTCGAGCGAGCCAACGGCCTCATCCTCTCCGGCATCAAGCCCCGACTGGTCGTACCACTGGAGCGTTCAGCCGGCTGTTGGCTCGATGAGCTGCCGGCTGTCCTCTGGAGTCTGCGCACTACCCCAAACAAGTCAACCGGCTTCACTCCTTTCTTCCTCGTGTACGGTGCCGAGGCGATCATCCCAACCGACATCGAGTTCGACTCGCCCCGGGTAACCATGTACACGGAGGCGGAGGCCAAGGAAGCACGAGAAGACGGCGTCGACCTGCTGGAAGAAGGCCGGCTGTTAGCCCTCAGCCGGTCTGCCATCTACCAGCAGGGTTTGCGCCGCTACCACAGTCGGAAGGTCAGGCCAAGATCCTTCCAAGAGGGCGACCTTGTGCTCCGGCTGATCCAGCGAACAGCCGGCCTGCACAAGCTCTCAGCTCCTTGGGAGGGCCCCTTCGTCATCAACAGAGCTCTAGGCAATGACTCCTACTACCTAATCGACGCGCAGAAGCCCAAGGCACGCAAGAGAGACGACTCTGACAAGGAGTCGGAACGACCATGGAACGCCAACCTCCTTCGAAGATTTTACAGTTGAAATGCAGTATGTATCACACTAACTTTTGTACTAAGTACGAGACAATAGGCCCCCCGAGGAGGGCTCGGGGACTGCCTTCTTTTATCTATGAATGAAAAGTATCTTGCGTATGACCTTGTCTTTTCATTTACTCATTCCTTCCGGCACCGGGTTCGACTAGTCGGCCCGGGGACTGGCCGACTGGAGTTATATTAGAAGTCCTACCCACGGTCAGACAAGTAGTGTGCCGACACCCAGGCTTAGCTCTTGCCAAAGTCGCAGTTTGAAGAACCGGCTGTTTGGCTGGCAAGAGTCAAAAGTAGGAAAGGATGCGCACACGAAAAATGGCTAGGGACCAACAGGACAAAATATAACAAAAGCCAGTTTGCCGCCTACCGCCGACCGGCTAACAAAAGCTCGAGTACTTGCCTCCCCAAAAAGGGAAGGCGGCAAAGGAAAAAAGCCTAAGGATAAAAAGTGTACGCGAATGGAAACCAAACATGCACATAATAATATTTACATAAAGGACCTCCAAGAGGTCAGCATCCAACATAGTTTGATACACCCCCAGTGGGTGGAACTGCGAAAGCTTAAAGATTGTTCAAAAGACAACAAGTAGGAAAAATAAGGACGGCAGGTCAAGCCGGCGGAGCGGCTGACGAGCTGGGCTGGTCGGTGGAGACGGTTGTGCCGGCTGAAGGAGCGGCCGGCTGGAGAACTTCGGCTTGATCACCGCCTCCTGCAGAGGGCGCGCTTCCGCGCGCCTCGTGGCTGGAGGCACGGTCAGCTTGAGGCCGGCCGGTTGTTCCACTAGCCGGCTCGACGTCTTCACCGTCCACGTCCTCGTCATCTTCACCCTCGTCGCTGGAGGCGATCTCTTCGGCCGAGTCCTCGCCCACTGCCGGGTTCAGACCGAACCACTCCTCCGGCTGGGCAACGCCATCATCATTGATTTCAGGCGCGAAGACGCTGATGTCGGTGCACTCGGCGATCGTCGAGGCACGCTGGGCGATAGCTGGCCGCACTTCCTCCAGCTCCGCATCAGCCTCCAGACGCCAAGTACGCAGCTGGTCCAGGTTCAGCCTTGGGTACCAGGCGCGGACGAACTCCAACGCTCGCCCGGCTCCAAGACGGGCCGCGGATGCCTTCCAAGCTTCAAAACGGCCGACTGCGACCTCCAGCCAGTCGACGGTCCGGCTCGGGGTGCGGCGGATCGTCTCGCCGGGCCAGAGGGCGGCCAGAACCTGCGCCCCGGCACGTTGAAGCCGGCGAAGCATCCGGTGAGCCGGCTGCAGCCGCGCTTGGACGGCCAAGAGCTGCTCCTGCAGCGTCCGATTTGCGTCCGGCGCGATGTTGACTCCCGCCCGACGGCGCGCCTCGCGATGAGCCTCGATGGCTTGGGCGGCGAGGACGGAGTAGCCGGGAAAGTAGTCTGCACAAGAAAACGGGTAGCAGCACAAGTCAGGCAAAACCCCAGGCGGCCAGGGGCAGGAGAAGGGCGAGGAAGATGGCTTACCATCGATCAAGTCTTCGATGCGGCCGAAGCCTTCATCCAGCGCATGACGAGTCTCAGCCCAGCTCGCCGCCTCGGTCTCAAACTCTGCCTTCAGGGCGGCCTCGCTATCCTGCGCTTTTTGTAGGGCCGCCTTGTGGCTCTCCTCCTGGTCAGCCAGCTTCTTGGCCAGGCGGTCGCGTTCCTGGACCAAGACGGCGTACTCAGCGTCCCTGGTGCGAAGGGCGGCTTGCGCTTCGCCGTTCTCCTTCCTCAAGTCGGCGTTGGCCCCTACAAGAACGAAAGACAAAGAGAAAAAAACCAATAAGGGAAAGGTCGTCAAGGAAGATCCGACCCGACTGCTCAGCAGTCAGCCCGAATCTCGTGGACTACACCCAGTGGGTGTGCTGATGCGCCCCCACAGGATACGGATAAGAGCGAGCACTTACTTCGGCTGTTGGCCAGGTCGTCGGTCTTCTGACCCAACTCCTGAGCCTGGGAGTTGAAGGCGGCAGCACGAGAGTTATGATATTCTTGGAAGTTCAGATACAAAGCAAAGATAAGATGGTCATCAAAAAAAGATCCGACCCGACTGCGCAGCAGTCGGCCCAAATCTCGGGGACTACACCCAGTGGGTGCGCTGACGCTCCCCCATGGAAGAAATCAAGAGACCAGAGCGGTCAAGAACGAAAAACTTACCCGGATGGCGGCCCGCATCGACAGGAACTCCTGGGTATACTGCTGCAGAAGGGCGGCCTGAGCTTGAAGCCGGCTCCAGACCTCTTGGGCCGCCACATTCAGCTCGCCAGTCCCCCCGCTGGGAGTCCACCCGGACGTGGTGGAGCTGGCCGCCTCCAAAGCCTACGCCGACTGGCCGGCGCCCGCAGCTTGGCGCGACTCCGGCGGAGCGGCGCTTCCCCCCTGCACGCTGGCGCGTCACCGGTTGTACCTCAAGGCCGGCTCCGGCCTCCGGTACACCCCCGGCCAGCTCCTCTGGCGTCGCCGACGACTGGCCGCCTTGGCCCGCTCCGGTTGGCGCTGCCGGCGGTGTCCTCCCCGCAAAGACCTCGAAGAGCTCCTCCCTTTGCACCGGCGGCAGGTCTTGGACGATCTCCTCTGCCAGGGGCAATGGTGTGTCCGGGGCCACGGTTCGGAAGGGGATGGCGAGCAGTGGAGGCTGGTTGCGCGAGCCCTCCGCCTCTGTCTCCATGGTCACCACCTCCGCCCGGGCCGTGGCTGCCGCGTCGGCCCGCTCCTTCGCCGCCTGAGCGGCCTCCCGCTTCGCCGCCTCCCTCTCTTCCCGCGGCCCTCGCGAGCGTTCCGCTCCTGTGGCTTCCATGAGCTCAGCGTTGGGGATCCACGCGCGGGGGCCTAAAAGACCCTCCAGATCGGCCCGACTACGGAGCCGCCTGGGCCCCCGTCAAGGGAAAGCGGCACCCTGTCCAAGGAAACGGAGAAAGGTCAGAAGAATTGTCTCGAACAGAGAAAAACATAAAGCATGCATTTACAAGCAGTCGATGAACTTACGGCTGAGACCGCCTGAGGCTGCGCCTTCACCGCATTTCCGAAAGCGGGCCGCCTTCGCGGCTGCCCTCGTCCTCGTTTCGTCACTGCGACGGAGGCTGTGGATTTTTTTCCGGGCCGGTCTGCCGAAGAGGGGTAACGCGGCCCGGCGCTTCTGTGCGCCGCCGCCGGCAGCCGGCGCGGCGGACGAGCCCACGCTTTGACGGTTGGCCGCCGGCTGGCGACGCGGGACTTCTTCGGCTTCAACATCATCCGGCCAGTCCTCGAAGGTGGCGGAGAGCCCTGTGCCTCCGGGCTCGATGTTGTCCCCCATGACAGCGTCTTCCATGGCGGCCGCCCCCAAGTTCGGGTCATCAATGTCATCGACCGTGCGGTCGGGGGCGTACTGGCGTTCAATCCCTACTGCCCCATTCAGCGGCGGAAGAAGCAGGTTCTGCTAAAAAGAGCCGACTGATCAGAAGCCGGCCGCTATGAAGTCGGTTGACAACAAAAAGAAGATAGAGAGGGAAACTTACCACGGGCGGAGGATTGGCGCGAGAATACGGCGGCTTGCCGTATTGCCAGTCCCCGGCGAGCTTGCAATTGGCGATGTAATTGACCATGAGCGCCACCTCCGCATGAGGCATTTCCCATGTGCTCAGCCGGCTTGGGTCGAAGCGGCCGCTCATCTGGCACATCATATGGGGCCGGCTTTGGAGAGGAAGAATCCGGCGCTCCACGAAGGCAGCCACCAAGTCGGCCCCGCGCAGGCCTTCCGCCTGGATCATTACCCGAAGCCGGGAGACGGCGGCGTTCTCGGCCGGAGAGAGGGACCTGGACCGGAAGCTCCATGACGGCTGCCTCCCAGCCGGCGGGCCGGCTACGTAAGATGGCAGGTTGACGTGGTCTCCTTGCAGGGTGACGTTCTTCACGTAGAAGTACGATTTTTGTCAGAGTTTCACCGACTGAATCAGGGGGATGGACGGGAACGGATTGTTCTCGCTTGACCTCCTCATGGCGACGTAGGCCCCGCAGGGGGCGGGCACGCCCACGACTACGGTGCCGGGCTTGCTCTAGAAGAACTCTCCCCAGAGCTCCAGCGTGGGGAGCACTCCCAAGAAGCCTTCGCAGAGGGAGACGAAGGCCGACAGCAGCATCACCGCATTGGGCGTGAGGTGATGCGGCTGGAGGTTGTAGAACTCGAGGAAGGAGCGCAGAAATCCACTCACCGGAAGGCCGAAGCCGCGCATGCAGTGCAAGCGGAATACGACCCGCTCGCCCTCCTCCGGTGCCGGTGAGATCTCCGTCTCCGGCGCCAGGCGGACCTACACGAGGCTGGCGTCGGGCAGGCGCCGGGTCTGGCGGAGGAACTCCACATGGTCGTCATGGACGTTGGAGCCGTCCCACGAGCTTGACAGCGCCATGGAGCGGGACGATGAGGGGGTGCTGCAATGGGAAGCTGCGACGGCAGCGAGAGGAAGAAGAAGGAAGACGAGGAGGGGCGGAGTGTGGCCGGATGAGGGGGTGTATGCATGCTTTTATTGACTACGGAGCCGCCTGGGCCCCGCTCAAGGGAAAGCGGCGCCCTGTCCAGAAAACGGAGAAAGGTCAGGAAGAATGTTCGAACAGAAGAAAACAATAAAAGCATGCATACAAGCAGTCGATGACTTACGCTGATACCGCCTGAGGCTGCTTCACCGCTTTCCGGAAGCGGGCCGCCTTCGCGGCTGCCTCGTCTCGTTTCGTCGCTGCGACGGATGCTTTGGATTTTTTCGGCCGGCTGCCGAAGAGGGGTAACGCGGCCCGGCGCTTCTGTGCGCCGCCGCCGGCAGCCGGCGCGGCGGACGAGCCCGCGCTTTGACGGTCGGCCGTCGGCTGGCGACGCGGGACTTCTTCGGCTTCAGCATCATCCAGCCAGTCCTCGAAGCTGGCGGAGAGCCCTGTGCCTCCGGGCTCGATGTTGTCCCCCACGACGGCGTCTTCCATGGCGGCCGCCCCCAAGTTCGGGTCATCAATGTCATCGACCGTGCGGTCGGGGGCGTACTGGCGTTCAATCCCTACTGCCCCATTCAGCGGCGGAAGAAGCAGGTTCTGCTAAAAAGAGCCGCCTGATCAGAAGCCGGCCGCTATGAAGTCGGTTGACAACAAAAAGAAGATAGAGAGGGAAACTTACCACGGGCGGAGGATTGGCGCGAGAATACGGCGGCTTGCCGTATTGCCAGTCCCCGGCGAGCTTGCAATTGGCGATGTAATTGACCATGAGCGCCACCTCCGCATGAGGCATTTCCCATGTGCTCAGCCGGCTTGGGTCGAAGCGGCCGCTCATCTGGCACATCATATGGGGCCGGCTTTGGAGAGGAAGAATCCGGCGCTCCACGAAGGCAGCCACCAAGTCGGCCCCGCGCAGGCCTTCCGCCTGGATCATTACCCGAAGCCGGGAGACGGCGGCGTTCTCGTCCGGAGAGAGGGACCTGGACCGGAAGCTCCATGACGGCTGCCTCCCAGCCGGCGGGCCGGCTACGTAAGATGGCAGGTTGACGTGGTCTCCTTGCAGGGTGACGTTCTTCACGTAGAAGTACGATTTTTGTCAGAGTTTCACCGACTGAATCAGGGGGATGGACGGGAACGGATTGTTCTCGCTTGACCTCCTCATGGTGACGTAGGCCCCGCAGGGGGCGGGCACGCCCACGACTACGGTGCCGGGCTTGCTCTAGAAGAACTCTCCCCAGAGCTCCAGCGTGGGGAGCACTCCCAAGAAGCCTTCGCAGAGGGAGACGAAGGCCGACAGCAGCATCACCGCATTGGGCGTGAGGTGATGCGGCTGGAGGTTGTAGAACTCGAGGAAGGAGCGCAGAAATCCACTCACCGGAAGGCCGAAGCCGCGCATGCAGTGCAAGCGGAATACGACCCGCTCGCCCTCCTCCGGTGCCGGTGAGATCTCCGTCTCCGGCGCCAGGCGGACCTACACGAGGCTGGCGTCGGGCAGGCGCCGGGTCTGGCGGAGGAACTCCACATGGTCGTCATGGACGTTGGAGCCGTCCCACGAGCTTGACAGCGCCATGGAGCGGGACGATGAGGGGGTGCTGCAATGGGAAGCTGCGACGGCAGCGAGAGGAAGAAGAAGGAAGACGAGGAGGGGCGGAGTGTGGCCGGATGAGGGGGTGTATGCATGCTTTTATTGACTACGGAGCCGCCTGGGCCCCGCTCAAGGGAAAGCGGCGCCCTGTCCAGAAAACGGAGAAAGGTCAGGAAGAATGTTCGAACAGAAGAAAACAATAAAAGCATGCATACAAGCAGTCGATGACTTACGCTGATACCGCCTGAGGCTGCTTCACCGCTTTCCGGAAGCGGGCCGCCTTCGCGGCTGCCTCGTCTCGTTTCGTCGCTGCGACGGATGCTTTGGATTTTTTCGGCCGGCTGCCGAAGAGGGGTAACGCGGCCCGGCGCTTCTGTGCGCCGCCGCCGGCAGCCGGCGCGGCGGACGAGCCTGCACTTTGACGGTCGGCCGTCGGCTGGCGACGCGGGACTTCTTCGGCTTCAGCATCATCCAGCCAGTCCTCGAAGCTGGCGGAGAGCCCTGTGCCTCCGGGCTCGATGTTGTCCCCCACGACGGCGTCTTCCATGGCGGCCGCCCCCAAGTTCGGGTCGTCAACGTCATCCACCGTGCGGTCGGGGGCGTACTGGCGTTCAATCCCTACCTCCCCAGTCGGCGGCGGAAGAAGCGGGTTCTGCTAAAAAGAGCCGACTGATCAGAAGCCGGCCGCTATGAAGTCGGTCGACAACAAAAAGAAGATAGAGAGGGAAACTTACCACGGGCGGAGGATTGGCGCGAGAATACGGTGGCTTGCCGTATTGCCAGTCCCCGGCGAGCTTGCAATTGGCGATGTAATTGACCATGAGCGCCACGTCTGCATGAGGCATTTCCCATGTGCTCAGCCGGCTTGGGTCGAAGCAGCCGCTCATCTGGCACATCATATGGGGCCGGCTTTGGAGAGGAAGAATCCGGCGCTCCACGAAGGCGGACACCAAGTCGGCCCCGCGCTGGCCTTCCGCCTGGATCATTACCCGAAGCCGGGAGACGGCGGCGTTCCCGGCCGGAGAGAGGGACCTGGACCGGAAGCTCCATGACGGCTGCCTCCCAGCCGGCGGGCCGGCTACGTAAGCCGGCAGGTTGACGTGGTCTCCTTGCGGGGCAACGTTCTTCACGTAGAAGTATGATTTTTGCCAGAGCTTCACCGACTGAATCAGGGGGATGGACGGGAACGGATTGTTCTCGCTTGACCTCCTCATGGCGACGTAGGCCCCGTAGGGGGCGGGCACGCCCACGACTACGGTGCCGAGCTTGCTCTGGAAGAACTCTCCCCAGAGCTCCAGCGTGGGGAGCACTCCCAAGAAGCCTTCGCAGAGGGAGACGAAGGCCGACAGCAGCATCACCGCATTGGGCGTGAGGTGATGCGGCTGGAGGTTGTAGAACTCGAGGAAGGAGCGCAGAAATCCGCTCACCGGAAGGCCAAAGCCGCGCAGGCAGTGCGAGCGGAATATGACCCGCTCGCCGTCCTCCGGTGCCGGCGAGATCTCCGTCTCCGGCGCTAGGCGGACCTACACGAGGCTGGCGTCGGGCAGGCGCCGGGTCTGGCGGAGGAACTCCACATGGTCGTCATGGACGTTGGAGCCGTCCCACGAGCTTGACAGCGCCATGGAGCGGGACGATGAGGGGGTGCTGCAATGGGAAGCTGCGACGACAGCGAGAGGAAGAAGAAGGAAGACAAGGAGGGGCGGAGTGTGGCCGGATGAGGGGGTGTATGCATGCTTTTATTGACTACGGAGCCGCCTGGGCCCCGCTCAAGGGAAAGCGGTGCCCTGTCTAGAAAACAAAGAAAGGTCAGGAAGAATGTTCGAACAGAAGAAAACAATAAAAGCATGCATACAAGCAGTCGATAACTTACGCTGAGACCGCCTGAGGCTGCTTCACCGCTTTCCGAAAGCGGGCCGCCTTCGCGGCTGCCTCGTCTCGTTTCGTCGCTGCGACGGAGGCTTTGGATTTTTTCGGCCGGCTGCCGAAGAGGGGTAACGCGGCCCGGCGCTTCTGTGCGCCGCCGCCGGCAGCCGGCGCGGCGGACGAGCCTGCGCTTTGACGGTCGGTCGTCGGCTGGCGACGCGGGACTTCTTCGGCTTCAGCATCATCCAGCCAGTCCTCGAAGCTGGCGGAGAGCCCTGTGCCTCCGGGCTCGATGTTGTCCCCCACGACGGCGTCTTCCATGGCGGCCGCCCCCAAGTTCGGGCCGTCAACATCATCCACCGTGCGGTCGGGGGCGTACTGGCGTTCAATCCCTACCGCCCCAGTCGGCGGTGGAAGAAGCGGGTTCTGCTAAAAAGAGCCGACTGATCAGAAGCCGGCCGCTATGAAGTCGGTTGACAACAAAAAGAAGATAGAGAGGGAAACTTACCATGGGCGGAGGATTGGCGCGAGAATACGGCGGCTTGCCGTATTGCCAGTCCCCGGCGAGCTTGCAATTGGCGATGTAATTGACCATGAGCGCCACCTCCGCATGAGGCATTTCCCATGTGCTCAGCCGGCTTGGGTCGAAGCGGCCGCTCATCTGGCACATCATATGGGGCCGGCTTTGGAGAGGAAGAATCCGGCGCTCCATGAAGGCGGCCACCAAGTCGGCCCCGCGCAGGCCTTCCGCCTGGATCATTACCCGAAGCCGGGAGACGGCGGCGTTCCCGGCCGGAGAGAGGGACCTAGACCGGAAGCTCCATGACGGCTGCCTCCTAGCCGGCGGGCCGGCTACATAAGCCGGCAGGTTGACGTGGTCTCCTTGCGGGGCAACGTTCTTCACGTAGAAGTACGATTTTTGCCAGAGCTTCACCGACTGAATCAGGGGGATGGACGGGAACGGATTGTTCTCGCTTGACCTCCTCATGGCGACGTAGGCCCCGCAGGGGGCGGGCACGCCCGTGACTACGGTGCCGAGCTTGTTCTGGAAGAACTCTCCCCAGAGCTCCAGCGTGGGGAGCACTCCCAAGAAGCCTTCGCAGAGGGAGACAAAGGCCGGCAGCAGCATCACCGCATTGGGCGTGAGGTGATGCGGCTGGAGGTTGTAGAACTCGAGGAAGGAGCGCAGAAATCCGCTCACCGGAAGGCCGAAGCCGCGCAGGCAGTGCGAGCGGAATACGACCCGCTCGCCCTCCTCCGGTGCCGGCGAGATCTCCGTCTCCGGCGCCAGGCGGACCTACACGAGGCTGGCGTCGGGCAGGCGCCGGGTCTGGCGGAGGAACTCCACATGGTCGTCATGGACGTTGGAGCCGTCCCACGAGCTTGACAGCGCCATGGAGCGGGACGATGAGGGGGTGCTGCAATGGGAAGCTGCGACGACAGCGAGAGGAAGAAGAAGGAAGACGAGGAGGGGAGGAGTGTGGCCGGATGAGGGGGTGTATGCATGCTTTTATTGACTACGGAGCCGCCTGGGCCCCGCTCAAGGGAAAGCGGCGCCCTGTCTAGAAAACGGAGAAAGGTCAGGAAGAATGTTCGAACAGAAGAAAACAATAAAAGCATGCATACAAGCAGTCGATGACTTACGCTGAGACCGCCTGAGGCTGCTTCACCGCTTTTCGGAAGCGGGCCGCCTTCGCGGCTGCCTCGTCTCGTTTCGTCGCTGCGACGGAGGCTTTGGATTTTTTTGGCCGGCTGCCAAAGAGGGGTAACGCGGCCCGGCGCTTCTGTGCGCCGCCGCCGGCAGCCGGCGCGGCGGACGAGCCCGCGCTTTGACGGTCGGCCGCCGGCTGGCGACGCGGGACTTCTTCGGCTTCAGCTGTTGGAAATATGCCCTAGAGGCAATAATAAAAGTATTATTATTATATTTCCTTGTTCATGATAATTGTCTTTTATTCATGCTATAACTGTATTATCCGGAAATCGTAATACACGTGTGAATACATAGACCACAATATGTCCCTAGTGAGCCTCTAGTTGACTAGCTCGTTGTGATCAACAGATAGTCATGGTTTCCTGGCTATGGACATTGGATGTCGTTGATAACGGGATCACATCATTAGGAGAATGATGTGATGGACAAGACCCAATCCTGAGACTAGCACAAAAGATCGTGTAGTTCATTTGCTAGAGCTTTGCCAATGTCAAGTATCTTTTCCTTAGACCATGAGATTGTGCAACTCCCGGATACCGTAGGAATGCTTTGGGTGTACCAAACGTCACAACGTAACTGGGTGGCTATAAAGGTGCATTACAGGTATCTCCGAAAGTGTCTGTTGGGTTGGCACGAATCGAGATTGGGATTTTGTCACTCCGTGTAAACGGAGAGGTATCTCTGGGCCCACTCGGTAGGACATCATCATATGCGCAATGTGACCAAGGAGTTGATCACGGGATGATGTGTTACGGAATGAGTAAAGTGACTTGCCGGTAACGAGATTGAACAAGGTATCGGTATACCGACGATCGAATCTCGGGCAAGTAAAATACCGCCTGACAAAGGGAATTGAATACGGGATTGATTAAGTCCTTGACATCGTGGTTCATCCGATGAGATCATCGTGGAACATGTGGGAGCCAACATGGGTATCCAGATCCCGCTGTTGGTTATTGACCGGAGAACGTCTCGGTCATGTCTGCATGTCTCCCGAACCCGTAGGGTCTACACACTTAAGGTTCGATGACACTAGGGTTATAAAGGAAGCTTGTATGTGGTTACCGAATGTTGTTCGGAGTCCCGGATGAGATCTCGGACGTCACGAGGAGTTCCGGAATGGTCCGGAGGTAAAGATTTATATATAGGAAGTCCTGTTTCGGCCATCGGGACAAGTTTCGGGGTCATCGGTATTGTACCGGGACCACCGGAAGGGTCCCGGGGGCCCACCGGGTGGGGCCACCTGCCCCGGGGGGCCACATGGGCTGTAGGGGGTGCGCCTTGGCCTACATGGGCCAAGGGCACCAGCCCCTAGAGGCCCATGCGCCAAGATAAAGGAAAAAGGGGAGAGTCCTAAAGGGGGAAGGCACCTCCGAGGTGCCTTGGGGAGGATGGACTCCTCCCCCCTCCTTAGCCGCACCCCTTTCTTGGAGTAGGGGGCAAGGCTGCGCCTCCCCCTTCTCCCCTGCCCCTATATATAGTGGAGGGGAGGGAGGGCATCCACACCTGAGCCCTTGGCGCCTCCCTCCCTCCCGTGACACCTCCTCCTCTCCCGTAGGTGCTTGGCGAAGCCCTGCAGGATTGCCACGCTCCTCCACCACCACCACGCCGTTGTGCTGCTGTTGGATGGAGTCTTCCTCAACCTCTCCCTCTCTCCTTGCTGGATCAAGGCGTGGGAGACGTCACCGGGCTGTACGTGTGTTGAACGCGGAGGTGCCGTCCGTTCGGCACTTGATCATCGGTGATCTGAATCACGACGAGTACGACTCCATCAACCCCGTTCACTTGAACGCTTCCGCTTAGCGATCTACAAGGGTATGTAGATGCACTCTCCTTTCTACTCGTTGCTGGTCTCTCCATAGATAGATCTTGGTGTTACGTAGGAAATTTTTGAATTTCTGCTACGTTCCCCAACAGTGGCATCATGAGCTAGGTCTATTGCGTAGATTCTTTGCACGAGTAGAACACAAAGTAGTTGTGGGCGTTGATGTTGTTCAATATGCTTACCGTTACTAGTCCAATCTTGTTTCGGCGGTATTGTGGGATGAAGCGGCCCGGACCGACCTTACACGTACTCTTACGTGAGACAGGTTCCACCGATTGACATGCACTTGGTGCATAAGGTGGCTAGCGGGTGCCAGTCTCTCCCACTTTAGTCGGAACGGATTCGATGAAAAGGGTCCTTATGAAGGGTAAATAGCAATTGGCATATCACGTTGTGGTCTTGCGTAGGTAAGAAACGTTCTTGCTAGAAACCCATAGCAGCCACGTAAAACATGCAACAACAATTAGAGGACGTCTAACTTGTTTTTGCAGGGTATGCTATGTGATGTGATATGGCCAAGAAGAATGTGATGAATGATATGTGATGTATGAGATTGATCATGTTCTTGTAATAGGATTCACGACTTGCATGTCGATGAGTATGACAACCGGCAGGAGCCATAGGAGTTGTCTTTATTTTTTGTATGACCTGCGTGTCATTAAGAACGCCATGTAACTACTTTACTTTATTGCTAAACGCGTTAGCCATAGAAGTAGAAGTAGTCGTTGGCGTGACAACTTCATGAAGACACGATGATGGAGATCATGATGATGGAGATCATGGTGTCATGCCGGTGACGATGATGATCATGGAGCCCCGAAGATGAAGATCAAAAGGAGCAAAATGATATTGGCCATATCATGTCACTATTTGATTGCATGTGATGTTTATCATGTTTATGCATCTTGTTTACTTAGGACGACGGTAGTAAATAAGATGATCCCTTACAAAATTTCAAGAAGTGTTCTCCCCTAACTGTGCACCGTTGCTACAGTTCGTCGCTTCTAAGCACCACGTGATGATCGGGTGTGATGGATTCTTACGTTCACATACAACGGGTGTAAGACAGTTTTACACAGCGAAAACACTTAGGGTTAACTTGACGAGCCTAGCATGTGCAGACATGGCCTCGGAACACGGAGACCGAAAGGTCGAGCATGAGTCGTATAGTAGATACGATCAACATGAAGATGTTCACCGATGTTAACTAGTCCGTCTCACGTGATGATCGGACACGGCCTAGTTGACTCGGATCATGTAATCACTTAGATGACCAGAGGGATGTCTATCTGAGTGGGAGTTCATAAGATGAACTTAATTATCTTGAACATAGTCAAAAGACCTTTTGCAAATTATGTCGTAGCTCACGCTATAGTTCTACTGTTTTAGATATGTTCCTAGAGAAAATATAGTTGAAAGTTGAAAGTAGCAATTATGCAGACAGTAGATAGCTTATGTCCTTAATGCACCGCTTAGTGTGCTAAACCCCAAACGTCGTTTGTGGATGTTTCGAACATCGAACATACACGTTTTGATAACTACATGATAGTTCAGTTAAATGGTTTAAGTAGAGGCACCAAAGACGTTTTCGAAACGTCACGGAACATATGAGATGTTTCGAGGGCTGAAATTGGGATTTCAGGCTCGTGCCCATGTCAAGAGGTATAAGACCTCCGACGATTTTCTTAGCCTGCAAACTAAGGGAGAAAAGCTCAATCGTTGAGCTTGTGCTCAGATTGTCTGAGTACAACAATCACTTGAATCAAGTGGGAGTTGATCTTCCAGATGAAATAGTGATAGTTTCTCCGAAGTCATTACCACCAAGCTGCTAGAGCTTCATGATGAACTATAATATATCAAGGACATATATGATGATCCTTGAGGTATTCGCGATGTTTGACACCGTGAAAGTAGAAATCAAGAAGGAGCATCAATTGTTGATGGTTGGTGAAACCACTAGTTTCAAGAAGGGCAAGGGAACAAAGGGATACTTCATGAAACGGCAATTCAGCTGCTGCTCTAGTGAAGAAACCCAAGGTTGAACCCAAACCCGAGACTAAGTGCTTCTGTAATAAGGGGAACAGTCACTAGAGCGGAATTACCCTAGATACTTGGTAGATGAGAAGGCTGGCAAGGTCGATAGAAGTATATTGGATATACATTATGTTAATGTGTACTTTACTAGTACTCCTAGTAGCACCAGGGTATAAGATACCGGTTCGGTTGCTAAGTGTTAGTAACTCGAAATAAAAGCTACGGCATAAAACGGGGACTAGCTAAAGGTGAGCTGACGATATGTGTTGGAAGTGTTTCCAAGTTTGATGTGATCTAACATCGCACGCTCCCTCTACCATCAAGATTAGTACTAAACCTGAATAAGTGCTCTTGCACCTAAAGGAATGGTTTATTGAATCTTGATCGTAGGGATACACATTTTCATGCCAAAAGATATAAGATAGTAATGATAGTACCACTTACTTGTGGCACTGCCATGTAAGTCATATTGGTGTAAAACGCATGAAGAAGCTCCATGTTGATGGATCTTTGGACTCACTCATTTTTGAAAAGTTTGAGGCATGCGAACCATGTCTATTGGTGTATATGCATGAAGAAACTCCATGCAAATGGACCGTTTGGACTCACTTGATTTTGAGTCACTTGAGATATGCAAATCATACCACATGGGCAAGATGACTGAAAAGCCTCGTTTTCAGTAAGATGGAACAAGATAGCAACTTGTTGGAAGTAACACATTTTGATGTGTCCAATCCAATGAGTGCTGAGGCATGCAGTGAATATCGTTATGATCTTACTTCACAGATGATTCGAGTAGATGTTGAGAATATCTACTTGATGAAACACAAGTCTGAATTATTGAATGGTTCAAGTAATTTCAGAGTGAAGTAGAAGATCATTGTGACAAGAGGATAAAATGTCTATGATATGATCATAGAGATGAATATCTGAGTTACGAGTTTTGGCACACAATTAAGACATTGTGGAAATTGTTTCGCAATTAATACCGCCTGGAACACCATAGTGTGATGGTGTGTCCGAACATCATAGTTGCACCCTATTGGATATGGTGCGTACCATGATGTCTCTTATCGAATTACCACTATTGTTCATGGGTTAGGCATTAGAGACAATCACATTCACTTTAAATAGGGCACCACGTAATTCCGATGAGATGACACCGTATGAATTATGGTTTAGAGAAACCTAAGTTGTCGTTTCTTAAAGGTTTGGGGCTGCGACGCTTATGTGAAAAAGTTTCAGGATTAAGCTCGAACCCAAAGCGGATAAAATACATCTTCATAAGACACCCAAAACAGTTGGGTATACCTCCTAATTCAGATCCGAAAGCAATATGAATTGTTTCTTGAATCGGGTCCTTTCTCGAGGAAAGGTTTCTCTCGAAAGAGTTGAGTGGGAGGATGGTGGAGACTTGATGAGGTTATTGAACCGTCTCTTCAACTAGTGTGTGGCAGGGCACAGGAAGTTGTTCCTGTGGCACCTACACCAATTGAAGTGGAAGCTTATGATATTGATCATGAAACTTCGGATCAAGTCACTCCCAAACCTCGTAGGACGACAAGGACACGTACTACTTCGGAGTGGTAAGGTGATCCTGTCTTGAAGGTTATGTTGCTAGACAACAATGAACCTACGAGCTATGGAGAAGCGATGGTGGGCCCGAATTCCGATAAATGGCTTGAGGCCATAAAATCCGAGAGAGGATCCATGTATGAAAACAAAGTGAAGACTTTGGCAGAACGGCTCGATGGTCGTAAGGCAAATGAGTACGGATGGATTTTAAAAGGAAGACAGACAATGATGGTAAGAATTACCATTAAGAAAGCTCGACTTGTCGTTAAGATGTTTTCCGACAAGTTCAAGGAGTTGACTACGATGAGATTTTCTCACTCGTAGCGATGCTAAGAGTCTGTTGGAATTATATTAGCGATTACTGCATTATTTATGAAATCTTGCAGATAGGATGTCAAAACATTGTTTCCTCGACGATTTTAATGAGGAAAGGTTGTATGTGATACAACCGGAAGGTTTTGTCAATCCCGAAAGATGCTAATAAGTATGCAAAGCTCCAGCAATCCTTTTAAGGACTGGAGTAAGCATCTCGGAGTTGGAATGTACGCTTTGATGAGATGATCAAAGATTTTGGGTTTGTACAAAGTTTATGAGAAACTTGTATTTCCAAAGAAGTGAGTGGGAGCACTATAGAATTTCTGATGAGTATATGTTGATCAGAAATGATGTAGAATTTCTAGAAAGCATATAGGGTTATTTGAAAGGTGTTTTTCAATGGAAAGCCTGGATTAAGCTACTTGAACATTGAGCATCAAGATCTATAAGGATAGATCAAAATGCTTAATAATACTTTCAAATGAGCACATACCTTGACATGATCTTGAAGGTGTTCAAGATGGACCAGTCAAAGAAGGAGTTCTTGCCTGAGTTGTAAGGTACGAAGTTAAGACTTAAAGCTCGACCTCGGCAGAATAGAGAGGACGAAGGTCGTCCCCTATGCTTAAGACATAGGCTCTACAGTATACTGTGCTGTGTACCGCACCTGAAGTGTGCCTTGCCATGAGTCAGTCAAGGGGTACAAGAGTGATCCATGAATGGATCACAGACAGCGGTCAAAGTTATCCTTGGTAACTAGTGGACTAAGGAATTTTCTCGATTATGGAGGTGGTAAAAGAGTTCGTCGTAAAGGTTACGTCGATGCAAGCTTAACACCTATCTGGATAGCTCTAAGAAGAGATACCGGATACGTATTATGGGGCAACAATTTAGAATAGCTCCAAGTAGAACAGTTATTTGGAATAGCTCCAAATAGAGCGTGTTAGCTGCATCTAGGAGATGACATAGAGATTTGTAAAACACACACGGATCTGAAAGGTTCAGACCCGTTGACTAAAACCTCTCTCACAAGCAACATGATCAAACATAAAACTCATTGAGTATTAATCACATAGTTATGTGAACTAGACTACTGATTCTAGTAAACTCTTGGGTATTAGTCACATGGCGATGTGACCTGTGAGTGTTAATCACATGGCGATGTGAACTAGATTATTGACTCTAGTGCAAGTGGGAGACTGTTGGAAATATGCCCTAGAGGCAATAATAAAAGTATTATTATTATATTTCCTTGTTCATGATAATTGTCTTTTATTCATGCTATAACTGTATTATCCGGAAATCGTAATACACGTGTGAATACATAGACCACAATATGTCCCTAGTGAGCCTCTAGTTGACTAGCTCGTTGTGATCAACAGATAGTCATGGTTTCCTGGCTATGGACATTGGATGTCGTTGATAACGGGATCACATCATTAGGAGAATGATGTGATGGACAAGACCCAATCCTGAGACTAGCACAAAAGATCGTGTAGTTCATTTGCTAGAGCTTTGCCAATGTCAAGTATGTTTTCCTTAGACCATGAGATTGTGCAACTCCCGGATACCGTAGGAATGCTTTGGGTGTACCAAACGTCACAACGTAACTGGGTGGCTATAAAGGTGCATTACAGGTATCTCCAAAAGTGTCTGTTGGGTTGGCACGAATCGAGACTGGGATTTGTCACTCCGTGTAAACGGAGAGGTATCTCTGGGCCCACTCGGTAGGACATCATCATATGCGCAATGTGACCAAGGAGTTGATCACGGGATGATGTGTTACGGAACGAGTAAAGTGACTTGTCGGTAACGAGATTGAACAAGGTATCGGTATACCGACGATCGAATCTCGGGCAAGTAAAATACCGCCTGACAAAGGGAATTGAATACGGGATTGATTAAGTCCTTGACATCGTGGTTCATCCGATGAGATCATCGTGGAACATGTGGGAGCCAACATGGGTATCCAGATCCCGCTGTTGGTTATTGACCGGAGAACGTCTCGGTCATGTCTGCATGTCTCCCGAACCCGTAGGGTCTACACACTTAAGGTTCGATGACGCTAGGGTTATAAAGGAAGCTTGTATGTGGTTACCGAATGTTGTTCGGAGTCCCGGATGAGATCCCAGACGTCACGAGGAGTTCCGGAATGGTCCGGAGGTAAAGATTTATATATAGGAAGTCCTGTTTCGGCCATCGGGACAAGTTTCGGGGTCATCGGTATTGTACCGGGACCACCGGAAGGGTCCCGGGGGCCCACCGGGTGGGGCCACCTGCCCCGGGGGGCCACATGGGCTGTAGGGAGTGCGCCTTGGCCTACATGGGCCAAGGGCACCAGCCCCTAGAGGCCCATGCGCCAAGATAAAGGAAAAAGGGGAGAGTCCTAAAGGGGGAAGGCACCTCCGAGGTGCCTTGGGGAGGATGGACTCCTCCCCCCTCCTTAGCCGCACCCCTTTCTTGGAGTAGGGGGCAAGGCTGCGCCTCCCCCTCTCCCCTGCCCCTATATATAGTGGAGGGGAGGGAGGGCATCCACACCTGAGCCCTTGGCGCCTCCCTCCCTCCCGTGACACCTCCTCCTCTCCCGTAGGTGCTTGGCGAAGCCATGCAGGATTGCCACGCTCCTCCACCACCACCACGCCGTTGTGCTGCTGTTGGATGGAGTCTTCCTCAACCTCTCCCTCTCTCCTTGCTGGATCAAGGCGTGGGAGACGTCACCGGGCTGTACGTGTGTTGAACGCGGAGGTGCCGTCCGTTCGGCACTTGATCATCGGTGATCTGAATCACGACGAGTACGACTTCATCAACCCCGTTCACTTGAACGCTTCCGCTTAGCGATCTACAAGGGTATGTAGATGCACTCTCCTTTCTACTCGTTGCTGGTCTCTCCATAGATAGATCTTGGTGTTACGTAGGAAATTTTTTGAATTTCTGCTACGTTCCCCAACATCAGCATCATCCGGCCAGTCCTCGAAGCTGGCGGAGAGCCCTGTGCCTCCGGGCTCGATGTTGTCCCCCACGACGCCGTCTTCCATGGCGGCCGCCCCCAAGTTCGGGTCGTCAACGTCATCCACCGTGCGGTCGGGGGCATACTGGCGTTCAATCCCTATCGCCCCAGTCGGCGGCGGAAGAAGCGGGTTCTGCTAATAAGAGCCGACTGATCAGAAGTCGGCCGCTATGAAGTTGGTTGACAACAAAAAGAAGATAGAGAGGGAAACTTACCACGGGCAGAGGATTGGCGCGAGAATACGGCGGCTTGCCGTATTGCCAGTCCCCGGCGAGCTTGCAATTGGCGATGTAATTGACCATGAGCGCCACCTCCGCATGAGGCATTTCCCATGTGCTCAGCCGGCTTGGGTCGAAGCGGCCGCTCATCTGGCACATCATATGGGGCCGGCTTTGGAGAGGAAGAATCCGGCGCTCCACGAAGGCGGCCACCAAGTCGGCCCCGCGCAGGCCTTCCGCCTGGATCATTACCCGAAGCCGGGAGACGGTAGCGTTCCCGGCCGGAGAGAGGGACCTGGACCGGAAGCTCCATGACGGCTGCCTCCCAGCCGGCGGGCCGGCTACGTAAGCCGGCAGGTTGACGTGGTCTCCTTGCGGGGCAACGTTCTTCACGTAGAAGTACGATTTTTGCCAGAGCTTCACCGACTGAATCAGGGGGATGGACGGGAATGGATTGTTCTCGCTTGACCTCCTCATGGCGACGTAGGCCCCGTAGGGGGCGGGCACGCCCGCGACTACGGTGCCGAGCTTGCTCTGGAAGAACTCTCCCCAGAGCTCCAGCGTGGGGAGCACTCCCAAGAAGCCTTCGCAGAGGGAGACGAAGGCCGGCAGCAGCATCACCGCATTGGGCGTGAGGTGATGCGGCTGGAGGTTGTAGAACTCGAGGAAGGAGCGCAGAAATCCGCTCACCGGAAGGCCGAAGCCGCGCAGGCAGTGCGAGCGGAATACGACCCGCTCGCCCTCCTCCGGTGCCGGCGAGATCTCCGTCTCCGGTGCCAGGCGGACCTACATGAGGCTGGCGTCGGGCAGGCGCCGGGTCTGGCGGAGGAACTCCACATGGTCGTCATGGACGTTGGAGCCGTCCCACGAGCTTGACAGCGCCATGGAGCGGGACGATGAGGGGATGCTGCAATGGGAAGCTGCGACGGCAGCGAGAGGAAGAAGAAGGAAGACGAGGAGGGGCGGAGTGTGGCCGGATGTGGGGGTGTATGCATGCTTTTATTGACTACGGAGCCGCCTGGGCCCCGCTCAAGGGAAAGCGGCGCCCTGTCCAGAAAACGGAAAAAGTTTAGGAAGAATGTTCGAACAGAAGAAAACAATAAAAGCATGCATACAAGCAGTCGATGACTTACGCTGAGACCGCCTGAGGCTGCTTCACCGCTTTCTGGAAGCGGGCCGCCTTCGCGGCTGCCTCGTCTCGTTTCATCGCTGCGACGGAGGCTTTGGATTTTTTCGGCCGGCTGCCGAAGAGGGGTAACGCGGCCCGGCGCTTCTGTGCGCCGCCGCCGGCAGCCGGCGCGGCGGACGAGCCCGCGCTTTGACGGTCGGCCGCCGGCTGGCGACGCGGGACTTCTTCGGCTTCAGCATCATCCGGCCAGTCCTCGAAGCTGGCGGAGAGCCCTGTGCCTCCGGGCTCGATGTTGTCCCCCACGACGCCGTCTTCCATGGCGGCCGCCCCCAAGTTCGGGTCGTCAACGTCATCCACCGTGCGGTCGAGGGCGTACTGGCGTTCAATCCCTACCGCCCCAGTCGGCGGCGGAAGAAGCGGGTTCTGCTAAAAAGAGCCGACTGATCAGAAGCTGGCCGCTATGAAGTTGGTTGACAACAAAAAGAAGATAGAGAGGGAAACTTACCATGGGCGGAGGATTGGCGCGAGAATACGGCGGCTTGCCGTATTGCCAGTCCGCGGCAAGCTTGCAATTGGCGATGTAATTGACCATGAGCGCCACCTCCGCATGAGGCATTTCCCATGTGCTCAGCTGGCTTGGGTCGAAGCGGCCGCTCATCTGGCACATCATATGGGGCCGACTTTGGAGAGGAAGAATCCGGCGCTCCACGAAGGCGGCCACCAAGTCGGCCCCGCGCAGGCCTTCCGCCTGGAACATTACCCGAAGCAGGGAGACGGCGGCGTTCCCGGCCGGAGAGAGGGACCTGGACCGGAAGCTCCATGACGGCTGCCTCCCAGCCAGCGGGCCGGCTACGTAAGCCGGCAGGTTGACGTGGTCTCCTTGCGGGGCAACGTTCTTCACGTAGAAGTACGATTTTTGCCAGAGCTTCACCGACTGAATCAGGGGGATGGACAGGAACGGATTGTTTTCGCTTGACCTCCTCATGGCGACGTAGGCCCCGCAGGGGGCGGGCACGCCCGTGACTACGGTGCCGAGCTTGCTCTGGAAGAACTCTCCCCAAAGATCCAGCGTGGGGAGCACTCCCAAGAAGCCTTCGCAGAGGGAGACGAAGGCCGACAGTAGCATCACCGCATTGGGTGTGAGGTGATGCGGCTGGAGGTTGTAGAACTCGAGGAAGGAGCGCAGAAATCCGCTCACCGGAAGGCCGAAGCCACGCAGGCAGTGCGAGCGGAATACGACCCGCTCGCCCTCCTCTGGTGCCGGCGAGATCTCCGTCTCCGGCGCCAGGCGGACCTACACGAGGCTGGCGTCGGGCAGGCGCCGGGTTTGGCGGAGGAACTCCACATGGTCGTCATGGATGTTGGAGCCGTCCCACGAGCTTGATAGCGCCATGGAGCGGGACGACGAGGGGGTGCTGCAATGGGAAGCTGCGACGGCAGCGAGAGGAAGAAGAAGGAAGACGAGGAGGGGCGGAGTGTGGGAGGGCGAGCGAACCTCTGCCTCTCCCCCTCCTCCCCCTACTTGTAGGCTCGTGTGGCGGAGCCGAGGAGGCGCGGCGTGGGGGAACGTGGGGATCGATCGTGCCCACTCCCCCCACGTCCCGCGTTTATTACGCCCTAATGGCGAATTAAAACCGCCACAGGAAGGCGAGCAGTCCCCCTGGGCCGCAGAAGATCAGCGCTCGGGCCGAGGCCAGGGAATGGCGGGCCCGGGCCTACGGCGGCGTCCCGTCGCGCGCGCGTGCACTGGCAGGTTTACGCTGCCACGTGGCCCACAGGGGGGCCCGCGGTCAGCACGCAAGTCAACCACCATCCCGTCTATGAGACACAGGAGCTCTCTGAAATCGGCCTACACCAGCAAAGCCGGCTCCTCAGGGTAAGAAGCTGACCAAGCTTCTCGTCCCTCTGTCCGCCTCGAAGCTCGATCAGCTTCGGGGACTACTGTCGGAGTAAATAGCCATGGGTAGCCTAGCCGGCTTCCCCTGGCCCTTCTGAAAAAATTGCAAGCTCGTCCGGCTCTCAAGAATCCAAGACGTGGGGCCGCCTTCCCCTTGCCGGCTGTTATCCAGGCCGGCTTTCGGGAGGCGGCCCGACTTTAGCTCTCATGAAGAAAGCCATGGGAAGGCCGACTTCATGAAGCCAGCCGCGAGAAGGCCGACTCCAAGAAGCCGGCTCCCATAAATAGGTCAAGACCGTACCCCCGAAGTTTGCATAAACCTAATGGCGATGAGACAGGGCATGGCTACAGTGAAGCCCGCCGCCCCCGAATCCCGGAGCACGACTGGCACAGTGCGCCGTACGGGTGGCCATGACCCGTCCGGCGCGGCACTGTTGCCATGTCGACCCTGACGCCATCCACGACGGACTGCCAGCGCAGCCCATGGGCGGTGGGTCCCTTCGGGCAGAGAGACCCCAAAGGCGGCCATGCCTCCCCTAGTCGGCCTAAGAGAAAGCCGGCTCCCTGCAGCCGGCTTGCCATATTCCTCGAAGGAGACGCCCCATTAAGGAGACAAGACATGGTAAGGCTACAGTAATCGCCTGCCAGGCGGTGGTACTGTAGCCACGCTTACCACGACGAGGCCCGCATCATCAGAATAGAGCAACAGTAACCAGCCACCGACCAGGCCCTGACCAGTGGGGCCTGCCTATCGACCGAGGATCCGGCAGCCGGCGGGACCCACCAGTCGGCGGGCCCCAGCGGCCGGCGCAGAAGCCGGCGAGCGCATTCACAGACGGCTGGGCCCCGTGCCCAGTCAGATTACCATTGTACCCCCGGGGGGTAGGCCTATATAAACCCACCGGGGCACCCATGCAAAGGGTTCGACCCTATGCTAGGTTTAAACACCATACGAGGAGAAGAAGCAGGCTAGCCGTGTCCTTCTTCCTCCTTCCACCCAAACAGCTCAAGTAGCATTGTGTAGTTACTTGTCCATCTAGTGATCATGCGGAGACCCCGCAGAGCAGCAGTAGGGGTGTTATCTCCACGGAGAGCCCCGAAGCTGGGTAAGATCCGTCGGCGTGCATGTCTTCGCCTCATCCCGTTTCCAGGCACCGGCGATGTCTTACTGGCTCCCACAATGATAAGCCACCCGTTGGCATATGTCGCACCTACCACCCGACAGTAATGCGAGAGATAGGGATTGTGATGGGTACTTGGTATATTGACTTTTTGCGTAGACTCACCGGCAACGGCGCCAGAAATCCTTCTTGCTACATCTTGAGCTTGCGTTGGTTTTCCCCGAAGAGAAAGGGATGACGCAGCAGAGTAGCGTAAGTATTTCCCTCAGTTTTTGAGAACGAAGGCATCAATCCAGTAGGAGGCCACGCTCAAGTCCCTCGTACCTGCACAAAATGATAGCTTGATGGGCTTGATTAATGCGTGCCTCTCATCTCTCCCGATGTTCTTGATGGGCTTGTACCTTCTTTCAATGGGAACCCATGCTGGCTTTGATAAACATAGAGGTGCCTTTTATTGGAACGCGGCTGATAACAAGCGCAAATATCGCTTCATCAAATGGGACCTTATTTGTAAGCCAAAAAGCCTTAGGGGGCAGGGCATTATTAACACTCTTGTCATGAACAAATGTCTGATCATCAAATGGTGGTGGAAGATCATGACCATACCCCGGGACAAGCCCCTCTAGTTCAACATCCTCAAAGCGAAGTACTTTCCCTCTTCTAGTCCTATGTTTGCTCGTGCCTCGGGGGCATCTCAATTCTGGAGAACCTTGTTAAACTCGGGCCTATTTTTCAAGGCCTCATCCAAGGTTGTCAGAATCGCGATTCTGTTATACGATTCTATGACTTTACGATCCAAACTAACCCCTATGATTCTATGATTTTAGTTCATAGAATCTACGTTTCTACGATCCTGATAGTGAAGATTCTACAATTTGCGATCTTACCATCGGAGCTCCGATCTGATTCAAAATCACGATTCTGACAACCTTGGCCTCATCAAATTCGTGGTTCACAATGGTAGGTCCACCAGGTTCTGGCTGGATTGGTGGTGTGGTTCTTCTTCGTTGGCTACTGCTTTTCCTGTGCTTTTTTCTTACTGCCCAGACCCTAAGATCTCAATCTTTGAGCTCGCGTCGAATAATTGGGACCTGCGTCTGCGTCGTTCTCTCTCTCCCGCAGAGTTGGAAGATTGGCAGTGTCTTGTTGCTCTCTTCCCTTCGCTCTCGGAGGAGGAAGACACAGTTGTTTGGCCCCACTCCTCCTCTGCTCGTTTCTCGGTTAAATGTCTATATGGTAAGCTCATTGCTGGGTCCACCACCTCCAAATTCAATTGGATCTGGAGGGCTCGTATTCCTCCTAAGGTCAAAGTTTTCCTCTGGCAAGCCTCTCGTGGGCGTTTGCCGACGGGTGACCAAATTCGCAAGCGAAATGGCCCGGGATCTGATAGGTGTGCTTTGTGTGGAATGAGAGAAGACACGTCACATATTTTCTTCAACTATGTGTTGGCTAATCTGTTCTGGTGTTGTATCAGATCCTGGATGCATGTTTCCTGGGCACCGACCTCCTTTTCTGACCTGCGCATCTTGGTCAATTCTTTGGTTGGGGCCTAGAGGAGATTGTTTTGGGTGGGCTTCGCAGCCATGTGCTGGTCCCTTTGGATGACAAGGAATAAATTTACTATTGAACATGTTTTCCCTGCTAAGCATGTTGATTGCTTATTTAAGACTTGTATATTCCTGCAACAGTGGAGATTATTGACTAAGGAGGAAGACAGGGACACTCTCGACGCCATGTTGGCGAAGATCCGAAATTCCGCTATCTCAATATCCCCAGTCCAAGCAGGCACTTAGGCGCTGGAGGCTTACTTTCGTTATCTTTCTACCTCCGGCCTGCGAGCCGTGCACTGGCCTGGGAGCCATGTACTTAGACTATTCTCTTGTGTTGTCTGGGTTGATACTCTGCATGTTCTCATGCTAGTCTTTTGGATCTGTGTTAACTCTGCCTGATGGCTTTATTTATAAAGTCGGACTGTGGCCTTTTATCTAAAATAATAAAAAAAGCTCTCCAAGCTCATCTTCCGATGCTTGTTCAAGCCAGGAGTGTATTTGAAAAAGAAGGGTCTTTTGAAGAATTGCCAACAACCGTCTGTGCTTCTCATTTCTGGTATGTGCGACACAGTTTAATTTAATTACAGTGAAGGATTATATAAGAAATATAATGATCGGTGTGTTACTATGACATCAACAGGGGCTGTGAGGAGCATATACCCAGCTGGAAGCAGCGACGAAGATGTCATAGATCTCCAGTACTTCGATTTGTTGTCGCTTGTCTTTCTCAACAAATCAACCATTACGGTCAAATTTCAAAATGGCAAAATTATCTTTCTAGACCAATGTAAAAAGCCATGCATTGGTTGCCCCAAACAGAGCATGAAGCATCAGCTCCTCTGTTCCCGCTAGCTGCATCTCCATGCATGCTCTGTTTCATCCCTGGTCCCAGAGTACTTGAGTCCGTCCATAAAGGCCATCTTAGGCATTGCCTTCCGAATTTATGGTTCTTTCTCGCCACAACCTCAACTGAATAATCTCCGTGCCTGAAAAACAAGCAACTTGTCGTCATGAGTTCATCTGAAATAATGATGCCTGCACATCCTTACTGCCTCTTTGAAACAAATACTATATATTGTACTCCCTCCGTACCTAAATTCTTGTGGAGGGCGCAGTGTGTGAAATTGTATCGAAGCGTCTCAATGCCCATAACAGGCACCCGCATGTTATATATTGATATTGTGGTTTGTGATATAAGAAAGGTTGTTGGGATCAACCACATGAGAGAATACAGGGGGTTTAAGATAGAGATAAGAAAAAGATTACAACCTATCTCTAGTTACAGCTGAACCAGCGCGGACCCACCTGTACCTATACGTTCAACACCCTCCTATAATCATAACTTGTTCAAGTTAAGATTACGCTTGAATTCTTCAAATGGTCTGGTTGGTAGTGCTTTTGTAAAGCCATCTGCGACATGATCTTTTGAATGCACAAACCGTATCTCCAATTCCTTGCTTGCAACTCTTTCCCTTACAAAGTGATAGTCAATCTCAATGTGTTTAGTCCGTGCATGAAAAACATGATTAACTGAAAGATACGTTGCACCAAGGTTGTCACACCAGACATGGAGTTGGAGAACAATATATCCCAAGTTCCTTGAGCATGGACTTAACCCATATAACTTCTGGTGTTGCATTTGCCAATGCTTTATACTCTGCTTCAGTACCTGACCTGGACACCGTAGCTTGCTTCCTTGCACACCATGAAATTAAATTTGGTCCAAGGAATATGGAAAACCCTCCTGTAGACCTTCTATCATCCACACACCCTGCCCAAACAGAGTCAGAGAAAGCACTAACCAATGTGGATGATGATTTATTGAAAGTCAAGCCAAGCCCCAAGGTACCCTTTACATAAATCAGTATGCGCTTAGCTGCTGTCCAGTGTAATGTTGTAGGTGCATGAAGGAATCGACAAGCTTTGTTTACAGCAAAGCAAATATCAGGCCGAGTCAAAGTCAAATACTGAAGTGCAGCAACTAAACTTTTGTACCTGGTGCCATCCTCTTGATCCAAGAGTTCTCCTTCTGCAAGAGACAATTTTTCTGTGCTAGGTAGTGAAGGAAATATGCCCTAGGGGCAATGATAAAGTTATTATTTATTTCCTTATATCATGATAAATGTTTATTATTCATGCTAGAATTGTATTAACCGGAAACATAATACATGTGTGAATACATAGACAAACAGAGTGTCACTAGTATGCCTCTACTTGACTAGCTCGTTGATCAAAGATGGTTAAGTTTCCTAACCATAGACATGAGTTGTCATTTGATTAATGGGATCACATCATTTGGAGAATGATGTGATTGACATGACCCATTCCATTAGCTTAGCACTCGATCGTTTAGTATGTTGCTATTGCTTTCTTCATGACTTATACATGTTCCTATGACTATGAGATTATGCAACTCCCGTTTACTGGAGGAACACTTTGTGTGCTACCAAACTTCACAACATAACTGGGTGATTATAAAGGTGCTCTACAGGTGTCTCCGAAGGTACTTGTTGGGTTGGCGTATTTCGAGATTAGGATTTGTCACTCCGATTGTCAGAGAGGTATCTCTGGGCCCTCTCGATAATGCGCATCACTTAAGCCTTGCAAGCATTGCAACTAATGAGTTAGTTGCTAGATGATGTATTATGGAACGAGTAAAGAGACTTGCCGGTAACGAGATTGAACTAGGTATTGAGATACCGACGATCGAATCTCGGGCAAGTAACATACCGATGACAAAGGGAACAACGTATGTTGTTATGCGGTTTGACCGATAAAGATCTTTGTAGAATATGTAGGAGCCAATATGAGCATCCAGGTTCCGCTATTGGTTTTTGACCGGAGACGTGTCTCGGTCATGTCTACATAGTTCTTGAACCCGTAGGGTCCGCACGCTTAACGCTACAATGACAGTTTTATTATGAATGTATATGTTTTGATGTACCGAAGGTTGTTAGGAGTCCCAGATGTGATCACGGACATGATGAGGAGTCTCGAAATGTTCGAGACATGAATATTGATATATTGGAAGCCTATATTTGGATATCGGAAGTGTTCCGGGTGAAATCGGGATTTTACGGGACTACCGGGAGGTTACCGGAACCCCACTGGAGCTTAATGGGCCTACATGGGCCTTAGTGGAAAAGGAGGGCAACAAGAGGAGTATGGGGCGCCCCCCCTAGGCCCAAACCGAATTGGTTTAGGGCAAGGGGGCCGGCCCCCCTCTTTCCTTCTTCCCCCTCAAGTCCTAATCCAAATAGGAAAGGGGGGAGTCCTACTCCCTGTAGGAGTAGGACTCCTCCTGGCGCGCCTAGCCCTGGCCGGCCGCACCCCCTTGCTCCTTTATATACAGGGGCAGGGGGGCACCCTAGAGACACAACATTAGATCATTGATCTCTTAGCCATGTGCGTTGCCCCCCTCCACCATAGTCCACCTCAATAATACTGTAGCGGTGCTTAGGCGAAGCCCTGCGTCGGTAGAACATCAACATCGTCACCACGCCGTCATGCTGACGAAACTCTCCCTCAACACTCGGCTGGATCGGAGTTCGAGGGACGTCATCAGGCTGAACGTGTGCTGAACTCGGAGGTGCCATATGTTCGGTACTTGATCGGTTTGATCGTGAAGACGTACGACTACATCAACCGCATTGTGCTAACGCTTCCGATTTCGGTCTACGAGGGTACGTAGACAACACTCTCCCCTCTCGTTGCTATGCATCACCATGATCTTGCGTGTGCGTAGGATTTTTTTGAAATTACTACATTCCCCAATAGTGGCATCCGAGCCAGGTTTTATGCGTTGATGTTATATGCACGAGTAGAACACAAGTGAGTTGTGGGCGATATAAGTCATACTGCTTACCAGCATGTCATACTTTGGTTCGGCGGTATTGTTGGATCAACCGGCCCGGACCGACATTACGCATACACTTACGCGAGACTGGTTCTACCGACGTGCTTTGCACATAGGTGGCTGGCGAGTGTCAGTTTCTCCAACTGTAGTTGAATCGAGTGTGGCTACGCCCGGTCCTTGCGAAGGTTAAAACAGCACTGCTACGTCTTGAGATTGCGTTGGTTTTCCCCGAAGAGGAAGGGATGATGCGACAGAGTAGCGTAAGTATTTCCCTCAGTTTTTGAGAACCAAGGTATCAATCCAGTAGGACGCCACGCTCAATTTCCTCGTACCTGCACAAAACGATAGCTACTCGCAACCAACACGATTAGGGGTTGTCAATCCCTTCACGGTCACTTACGAGAGCAATTGTGTCTTCTCAAAATAACATGGCCAAAGAAAGTTATTCCTACAAAATCATATAGTCTGGCTATGCTCTATCTTCACCACACAAAATATTTAAATCATGCACAACTCCGATGACAAGTCAAGCAATTGTTTCATACTCTAACTTTTTCAAAACTTTTTCAATCTTCACGCAATACATGAGCATGAGCCATGGACATAACACTATAGGTGGAATAGAATGGTGGTTGTGGAGAAGACAGAAAGGGAGAAGATAGTCTCACATCAGCTAGGCGTATCAACGGGCTATGGAGATGCCCATCAATAGATATCAATGTGAGTGATTAGGGATTGCCATGCAACGGATGCACAAGAGCTATAAGTATATGAAAGCTCAAAAAGAAACTAACTGGGTGTGCATCCAACTTGCTTGCTCATGAAGACCTAGGGCAATTTGAGGAAGCCCATCATTGGAATATACAAGCCAAGTTCTATAATGAAAGATTCCCACTAGTATATGAAAGTGATAACATGAGAGACTCTCTACTATGAAGATCATGGTGCTACTTTGAAGCACAAGTGTGGTAAAAGGATAGTAACATTGTCCCTTCTCTCTTTTTCTCTCATTTTTTTATTTTATTTTTTTATTTGGGCCTTTTCTCTTTTTTTTATGGACTCCTTTTTTATTTGGGCTTCTTTGGCCTCTTTTATTTATTTTCCATCCGGAGTCTCATCCCGACTTGTGGGGGAATCATAGTCTCCATCATTCTTTCCTCACTGGGACAATGCTCTAATAATGATGATCATCACACTTTTATTTTTCTTACAACTCAACAATTACAACTCGATACTTAGAACAAAATATGACTCTATATGAATGCCTCCGGCGGTGTACCAGGATATGCAATGAATCAAGAGTGACATGTATGAAAGAATTATGAACGTTGGCTTTGCCACAAATACGATGTCAACTACATGATCATGCTAGCAATATGACAATGATGGAATGTGTCATAATTAACGAAACAGTGGAAAGTTGCCTGGCAATATATCTCGGAATGGCTATGGAAATGTCATAATAGGTAGGTATGGTGGCTGTTTTGAGGAAGGTATATGGTGGGTGTATGACACCGGCGAAAGGTGCGCGATATTAGAGAGGCTAGCAAAGGTGGAAGGGCGAGAGTGCGTATAATCCATGGACTCAACATTAGTCATAAAGAACTCATATACTTATTGCAAAAATCTAGAAGTTATCAAAGCAAAATATTATGCGCATGCTCCTAGGGGGATAGATTGGTAGGAAAAGACCATCTCTGGTCCCCGACCGCCACTCATAAGGAAGACAATCAATAAATAAATCATGCTCCGACTTCATCACATAACAGTTCACCATACGTGCATGCTACGGGAATCACAAACTTCAACACAAGTATTCTTTAAATTCACAACTACTCAACTAGCATGACTTTAATATTATCACCTCCATATCTCGAAACAATTATCATGCTTCAATCTTTTCTTAGTATTCAACACACTCAAAAGAAAGTTTCACAAATCTTGAATACCAAGCATATTATTATTAAGCAAATAACCATGCTATTAAGAGACTCTCAAAATAATTTAAGTGAAGCATGAGAGATCAACAGTTTCTTTAAAACAAATCCACCACCGTGCTCTAAAAAGTCTAAGTGAAGCACACAGAGCAAAATTACATAGCTCAAAAGATATAAGTGAAGCACATAGAGCAAAACTACTTAGCTCAAAAGATATAAGTGAAGCATATAGAGTATTCTATCAAATTTTAATTCATGTATGGCTATCTCAAAAGGTGTGTACAGAAAGGATGATTGTGGCATACTAACAAACAAAGACACAAATAATACAAGACGCTCCAAGCAAAACACATAACATGTTGGTGAATAAAAATATAGCTCCAAGTAAATTACCAATAGAAGTGGACGAAAAGAGGGGATGCCTTCCGGGGCATCCCCAAGCTTTGCCTTTTAGGTGTCCTTAGATTATCTTGGGGGTGCCATGGGCATCCCCAAGCTTAGGCTCTTGCCACTCCTTGTTACATAATCCATCAAATCCTTACCCAAAACTTGAAAACTTCACAACACAAAACTTAAAGCGGAAAACTCGTGACCTCTGTTAGCGAAAGAAAACAAAAGACCACTTCAAGGTACTGTAATGAACTCATTCTTTATTTATATTGGTGTTAAAACTACTGTATTCCAACTTCTCTATGGATTATAAACTATTTTACTAACCATAGATTCATCAAAATAGGCAAACAACACACGAAAAACAGAATCTGTCAAAAACAGAACAGTCTGTAGTAGTCTGTAGCTAGCGCAAGATCTGGAACCCGAAAAATTCCAAAATAAATTTCTGGACGTGAGGAATTTATATATTAATCATCTTAAAAAATAATTAGCTAAATATCACTCTCCAAATAAAAATGACAGCAGTTCTCGTGAGCGCTAAAGTTTCTGTTTTTTACATCAAGTTCAACAAGACTTTCCCCAAGTCTTCCCAACGGTTCTACTTGGAACAAACACTAATTAAACACAAAAAACACAACCAAAACAGATGCTAGATAATTTATTTATTACTAAACAGGAGCAAAAATCAAAGAATAAAAATAAAATTGGGTTGCCTCCCAACAAGCGCTATCGTTTAACGCCCCTAGCTAGGCATAAAAGCAAGGATAGATCTAGGTATTGCCATCTTTGGTAGGAAATTCTTCAATTAGGCATCTACCATCTTTAGGAATGTATTTATTTTTATTAATTATCAAACTTTTAGGCACAATATCGAAAAATTCATTTGTAATAAATGGTTCCTTAATGATAGCAAAAAGATTGGGATGAATACTTATAGATTTAAGATCCGCAGTTTCCTTACTAGATGATTCACCCTTATTTTTAGGAACATACATAAGCTTGGAAATTTTAGTAGGAGGACTTGGGGTATTCTTTACAGAAGAAAAAGCGGTTCCCAAGTTTGTAATGATACCCTCAAGTTTATCAATTCTAGTAGAATCTAGGTTTATCTTCTCATTAACTACGGGTTCCTTTTCCTTAAGATTTTTCAAAGTCATTCCTACCTTAGATCCATGTTGAGTAATTTCATTGTGGATATTTTTATCTAAATTTTCAGTTACTTCAATAGTAGAAACTTTATTTTCAATAATTTCAATTCTTTGCATAACATGCTCCAAAGTTAACATGGTTCCATTAACCAAAAGAGGTGGTGAGCCAAATAAATCTAACATAGCATTATAAGAATCAAAAGTATGGCTACCCAAGAAGTTCCCTCGTGTAATGGTATCGAGGATATATCTATTCCAAGGATTAATACCTACATAAAAATTGCGGAGAAGAACTAAGGTAGATTGCTTCCTGGTAGATCTATTTTGAGCATTGCAAATCCTATACCAAGCATCTTTTAGATTTTCTCCCTCTCTTTGTTTAAAATTTAGAACTTCACTCTCGGGAGACAATGGAGAAGATATGAGACTAGTCATGACGACAAGCAAACAAACTAGCACACAAGCAAACAAAAGAGGCAAACAGCGAGGGAGGATAGAGAGAGAGAGGGCGAATAAAACGGCAAGGGTGAATTGGGGGGAGAGGAAAACGAGAGGAAAATGGCAAATAATGTAATGCGAGAGATAGGGATTGTGATGGGTACTTGGTATTTTGACTTTTTGCGTAGACTCCCCGGCAACGGCGCCAGAAATCCTTCTTGCTACGTCTTGAGCTTGCGTTGGTTTTCCCCGAAGAGGAAGGGATGATGCAGCAGAGTAGCGTAAGTATTTCCCTCAGTTTTTGAGAACCAAGGTATCAATCCAGTAGGAGGCCACGCTCAAGTCCCTCGTACCTACACAAAACAATAGCTACTCGCAATCAACGCGATTAGGGGTTGTCAATCCCTTCACGGTCACTTACGAGAGTGAGATCTGATAGATATAATATTTTTGGTATTTTTGGTATAAAGATGCAAAGTAAAAAGTAAAGGCAAAGTAAAAAAACAAAGCAAGATTAAAGTGATGGAGATTGATATGATGAGAATAGACCCGGGGGCCATAGGTTTCACTAGTGGCTTCTCTCAAGAGCATAAGTATTCTACGGTGGGTGAACAAATTACTGTTGAGCAATTGACAGAATTGAGCATAGTTATAAGAATATCTAGGCATGATCATGTATATAGGCATCACGTCCGCGACAAGTAGACCGAAACGATTCTGCATCTACTACTATTACTCCACTCATCGACCGCTATCCAGCATGCATCTAGAGTATTAAGTTGAAAACAGAGTAACGCTTTAAGCAAGATGACATGATGTAGAGATATAAATTCATGCAATATGAAATAAACCCCATCTTGTTATCCTCGATGGCAACAATGCAATACGTGCCTTGCTGCCCCTTCTGTCACTGGGAAAGGACACCGCAAGATCGAACCCAAAGCTAAGCACTTCTCCCATGGCAAGAACTACCAATCTAGTTGGCCAAACCAAACGGGTAATTCGAAGAGACTTGCAAAGATAACCAATCATACATAAAAGAATTCAGAGAAGATTCAAATATTATTCATAGATAGACTTGATCATGAACCCACAATTCATCGATCTCAACAAACACACCGCAAAAAGAAGATTACATCGAATAGATCTCCACAAGAGAGGGGGGAACTTTGTATTGAGATTCAAAGAGAGAGAAGAAGCCATCTAGCTACTAACTATGGACCCAAAGGTCTGAGGTAAACTACTCACACTTCATCGGAGGGGCTAGGATGATGTAGAAGCCCTCCGTGATCACGGCCCTCTTCCGACGGAGCTCCGGAACAGGCCCCAAGATGGGATCTCATGGATACAGAAAGTTGCGGCGGTGGAATTAGGTTTTTGGCTCCTGTTCTGATTGTTTGGGGTACATAGGTATACATAGGAGGAAGGAGTACGTCGGTGGAGCACCGAGGGGCCCACGAGGCAGGGGGCGCGCCCTAGGGGGGCACGCCCCCACCCTCGTGACCTCCTCTTTGATCCCTTGCAGTAGGGTCCAAGTCTCCTGGATCACGTTAGATGAGAAAATCACGTTCCCAAAGATTTTATTCCGTTTGGACTCCGTTTGATATTCTGTTTCTCCAAAACACTGAAATAGGCAAAAAACAGCAATTCTGGGCTGGGCCTCCGGTTAATAGGTTAGTCCCAAAAATAATATAAAAGTGGAAAATAAAGCCCAATATAGTCCAAACCAGTAGGTAATATAGCATGGAGCAATCAAAAATTATAGATACGTTGGAGACATATCAAGCACCAACTTCACAAACTATCGTTGTGGTTTTGACGCGTAGGTAAGAACGGTTCTTGCTAAGCCCGTAGCAGCCATGTAAAACTTGCAACAACAAAGTAGAGGACGTCTAACTTGTTTTTGCAGGGCATGTTGTGATGTGATATGGTCAAGACATGATGCTAAATTTTATTGTATGAGATGATCATGTTTTGTAACCGAGTTATCGGCAACTGGCAGGAGCCATATGGTTGTTGCTTTATTGCATGGAATTCAATCACCCTGTAATGATTTACTTTATCACTAAGTGGTAGCGATAGTAGTTGAAGCATAAGATTGGCGAGACAACAACGATGCTACAATGGAGATCAAGGTGTCACGCCGGTGACGATGGTGATCATGACGGTGCTTCGGAGATGGAGATCACAAGCACAAGATGATGATGGCCATATCATATCACTTATATTGATTGCATGTGATGTTTATCTTCTTATCTTGCTTTGGTTGACGGTAGCATTATAAGATGATCCCTCACTAAATTATCAAAGTATAAGTGTTCTCCCTGAGTATGCACCGTTGCGAAAGTTCTTCGTGCTGAGACACCACGTGATGATCGGGTCTGATAGGCTCTACGTTTAAATACAACGGGTGCAAAACAGTTGCACACATAGAATACTCAGGTTAAACTTGACGAGCCTAGCATATAACAGATATGTCCTCGGAACACGGAGACCGAAAGGTCGAGTGTGAATCATATAGTAGATATGATCAACATAGTGATGTTCACCATTGAAACTACTCCATCTCACGTGATGATCGGACATGGTTTAGTTGATTTGGATCACGTGATCACTTAGAGGATTAGATGGATGTCTATCTAAGTGGGAGTTCTTAAGTAATATGATTAATTGAACTTAAATTTATCATGAACTTAGTACCTGATAGTATCTTGCTTGTCTATGTTGATTGTAGATAGCTGGCCCGTGCTGTTGTTCCATTGAATTTTAATGCGTTCCTTGAGAAAGCGAAGTTGAAAGATGATGGTAGCAATTACACGGATTGGGTCCGTAACTTGAGGATTATCCTCATTGCTGCACAGAAGAGTTACGTCCCGGAACCATCGCTAGGTGTACCTCCTGCGCCAGCAACTGCAGACATTGTGAATGCCAGGCAGTTGCGTGTTGATCACTACTCGATAGTTCAGTGTGCCATGCTTTACGACTTAGAACCGGGACTTCAACGACGTTTTAAACGTCATGGAGCATATGAGATGTTCCAGGAGTTGAAGTTAATATTTCAAGCAAATTCCCGGATTGAGAGATATGAAGTCTCCAATAAGTTCTACAGCTGCAAAATGGAGGAGAATAGTTCTGTCAGTGAACATATACTCAGAATGTCTGGGTACCATAATCACTTGACTCAGCTGGGAGTTGATCTTCCGGTTGATAGTGTCATTGACAGAGTTCTTCAATCACTGCCACCAAGCTACAAGAGCTTCGTGATGAACTATAATATTCAAGGGATGAATAAAACAATTCCCGAGCTCTTCACAATGCTAAAGGCTGCGGAGGTAGAAATCAGGAAGGAGCATCAAGTGTTGATGGTCAACAAGACCACTAGTTTCAAGAAAAAGGGCAAAGGGAAGAAGAAGGGGAACTTCAAGAAGAATAGCAAGCAAGTTGCTGCTCAAGAGAAGAAACCCAAGTCTGGACCTAAGCCTGAAACTGAGTGCTTCTACTGCAAGCAGACTGGTCACTGGAAGCGGAACTGCCCCAAGTATTTGGCGGATAAGAAGGATGGCAAGGTGAACAAAGGTATATGTGATATACATGTTATTGATGTGTACCTTACTAATGCTCGCAGTAGCACCTGTGTATTTAATACTGGTTCTGTTGCTAATATTTGCAACTCGAAACAGGGGCTACGAATTAAGCGAAGATTGGCTAAGGACGAGGTGATGATGCGCGTGGGAAATGGTTCCAAAGTCGATGTGATCGCAGTCGGCACGCTACCTCTACATGTACCTTCGGGATTACTATTAGACCTAAATAATAGTTATTTGGTGCTAGCATTGAGCATGAACATTATATCTGGATCTTGTTTGATGTGAGATGGTTATTCATTTAAATCAAAGAATAATGGTTGTTCTATTTATATGAGTAATATCTTTTATGGTCATGCACCCGTAAAGAGTGGTCTATTCTTATTGAATCTCGATAGTAGTGACACACATATTCATAATGTTGAAACCAAAAGATGCAGAGTTGATAATGATAGTGCAACTTATTTGTGGCCTGCCATTTAGGTCATATCGGTGTAAAGCGCATGAAGAAACTCCATACTAATGGACTTTTGGAACCACTTGATTATGAATCACTTGGTACTTGCGAACCGTGCCTCATGGGCAAGATGACTAAAACGCCGTTCTCCGAAACTATGGAGAGAGCAACAGATTTGTTGGAAATCATACATACAGATGTATGTGGTCCGATGAATGTTGAGGCTCGTGGCGGATATCATTATTTTCTCACCTTCACAGATGATTTAAATAGATATGGGTATATCTACTTAATGAAGCATACGTCTGAAACATTTGAAAAGTTCAAAGAATTTTAGATTGAAGTTGAAAATCATCGTAACAAGAAAATAAAGTTTCTATGATCTGATCGTGGAGGAGAATATTTGAGTTACGAGTTTGGTCTATGAGGGAGTCCTGGATTAGGGGGTGTTCGGATAGCCGAACTATACCTTCAGTCAGACTCCTGGACTATGAAGATACAAGATTGAAGACTCCGTCCCGTGTCCGGAAGGGACTTTCCTTGGCGTGGAAGGCAAGCTTGGCGATACAGATGTTCAGATCTCCTACCATTGTAACCGACTCTATGTAACCCTAACCCTATCCGGTGTCTATATAAACCGGAGGGTTTTAGTCCGTAGGACAACATACACATCAACAATCATACCATAGGCTAGCTTCTAGGGTTTAGCCTCTTTGATCTCGTGGTAGATCTACTCTTGTACTACCCATATCATCAATATTAATCAAGCAGGACATAGGGTTTTACCTCCATCGAGAGGGCCCGAACCTGGGTAAAACTTTGTGTCCCTTGCCTCATGTTACCATCCGACGTAGACGCACAGGTTGGGACCCCCTACCCGAGATTCGCCAGTTTTGACACCGACATTGGTGCTTTCATTGAGAGCTCCTCTGTGCCGTCGCCGTCAGGCCCGATGGCTCCTACGATCATCAATGGCGATGCAGTCCAGGGTGAGACCTTCCTCCCCGGAAAGATCTTCGTCTTTGGCGGCTTCGCACTGCGGGCCAATTCACTTGGCCATCTAGAGCAGATCAAAAGCTACACCCCTGGCCGTCAGGTCAGGTTTGGAAGTTTAAACTACACGGCTGACATCCGCGGGGACTTGATCCTCGACGGATTTGAACCACTGCCGAGTACGCCGCACTGTCACGACGAGCATGATATAGCTCTTCCGCCCAACAGTGCCCTGGAGGCCGCACCCGCATCGGCTCCGACCCTTAGTACGGAGCCGACCGCGCTGGTTGAGGATGGGCGGTTGGACGCCACCTCGGGGGCTATGATCCAAACGGCGATTGAGCCGAACACCAGCCCTGTACTCTACGAGGCTTGTGACTCCAAGGAGCCGGACTCCGATCCCTCCGTGCCCCTGCCAGTCAAATCCGATTGGGCGCCGATCATGGAGTTCACTGCCGCAGACATCTTTCAGCACTCGCCTTTCGGCGATATCCTGAAGTCACTGAAGTCTCTCTCTATCAGGAGAGCCCGGGCCGGACTACGGTCAGCAAGGTTGGGGTACGAACAATGAAGAAATTCAAAACCCACCCACCACCCACTTTGTAGCCACTGTCGACGACTTAACCGACATGCTCGACTTCGACTCCGAAGACATCGACGGTATGGACGCCGATGAAGGAGATGATGAAGAGCCAGCGCCTACTAGGCCCTGGAAAGCCACCTCGTCATATGACATATACATGGTGGACACCCCAAAAGAGGGAGAGGGCGATGGAACAGCGGAGGATGACCCCTCCAAGAAACAGCCTAAGCGCCAACGTCAGCGGCGCCGCTCAAAATCCCGCCAGCACAAAAACGGTGATTCCAACACGGGAGATAATAATACTCCGGAGAGTGCCGAAGAAAACCCCCTCTAGCAAGCTTCAGCACAGGAGGATGGAGAAACCAGCCCTCATGAGAGAGCGGCAGACAGAGAGGTCGAGGACGATAACTATAAGCCTCCCTCCGAAGACGAGGCAAGCCTCGACGACGACGAATTCGTCGTGCCAGAGGATCCCATTGAGCAAAAGCGTTTCCAACGCAGGCTTATGGCCACGGAAAGAAGCCTCAAGAAAAAACAACAACAGCTCCGAGCTGATCAGGATTTGCTGGTCGACAGATGGACCAAAGTCCTTGCGGCCGAAGAGCATAAACTCGAACGCCCCTCCAAGAGTTACCCAAAGTGCAGGTTGCTACCCCAATTAGAGGAGGAAGCACTTGATGTGGCCGAACGGCTACCTCGTGGCCGCGATAGAGAGGCCTCCCGGCCCTCCACTCAAGCCGCACCCCGTACCAAGGCACGGGAATATGCGCCGGACTTACGAGACATGTTGGAGGACAAGGCAAGGTAAACACGTTCGATCTACGGATCGCGTGGGCATCCCATGGCTCGAGACGGTAAACGTCACGCCGGCCACACATTCGGCAGGGCTGAACACAGTAGACAAAGCTCATCGCAGCTACGTCATGATATTGCCCAGTACAGAGGCGCCGCACACCAACTGTGCTTTACAGACGAAATAATGGATCATCAAATCCTCGAGGGTTTCTAACCCGTAAATATCGAATCATATGATGGCACAACAGACCCTGCAGTATGGATCGAGGATTATCTCCTTCATATCCACATGGCCCGCGGCGACGATTTTCACGCCATCAAATACCTCCCACTCAAGCTTAAAGGACCAGCTCGGCATTGGCTCAACAGCTTGCCAACAGGATCAATCAGTTGTTGGGAGGACCTGGAAGCCGCATTCCTCGAAAATGTCCAGGGCACTTATGTGCGACCCCCAGACACCGATGACCTAAGTCACATAATCCAGCAGCCAGAGGAATTGGTCAGACAATTCTGGACACGGTTCCTAACAAAGAAAAATCAAATATTCGACTGTCCGGACGCTGAGGCCCTAGCAGCCTTCAAGCACAATATCCGTGACGAGTGGCTAGCCCGGCACCTCGGACAGGAAAAGCCGAAATCTATGGCAGCACTCACGACACTCATGACCCGCTTTTGCGCGGGAGAAGATAGCTGGCTTGCTAGTAGCAACAACACCAGGGACCCTGGTAGTTCGGATACCAGGGACATTAGTGGCAGGTCACGTCGCAACAAGCAGAAGCGCCGCATTAACGGCGATAATACAGATGATACGGCAGTTAATGCCGGATTCAGAGGCTCTAAATCCGGTCAGCGGAAAAAGCCATTCAAAAGGAATCCTAGGGGCCCGTCCAGTTTGGACCGAATACTCGAACGCTTATGCCAGATACATGGCACCCCCGAAAAGCCGGCCAATCACACCAACATGGATTGTTGGGTGTTCAAGCAGGCAGGCAAGTTAACTGCCGAAAATGAGGACAAGGGGCTGCATAGCGATGACGACGAGGAGCCCCGGCCGTCGAACAACAGTGGACAAAAGGGTTTTCCCCCACAAGTGCGGACGGTGAACATGATCTATGCAACCCACATCCCCAAGAGGGAGCGGAAGCGCGCGTTAAGGGTCGTATACGCGATAGAACCGGTCGCCCCAAAGTTCAACCCATGGTCCTCCTGCCCGATCACCTTTGATCGAAGGGACCATCCCACTAGCACCCGTCACGGCGGATTCACCGCATTGGTCCTAGACCCAATTATTGACGGATTTCATCTCACTAGAGTCCTTATGGACGGCGGCAGCAGCCTGAACCTGCTTTACGAGGATACATTGCGGAAAATGGGCATAGATCCCTCGAGGATTAAGCCCACCAAAACGACCTTTAAAGGCGTAATACCAGGTGTAGAGGCCAACTGCACAGGCTTAGTTACACTTGAAGTGGTCTTCGGATCTCCGGATAATTTCCGAAGCAAGGAGTTAATCTTCGACATAGTCCCGTTTCGCAGTGGCTATCACGCACTGCTCGGGCGAACCGCATTCGCCAAATTCAATGCAGTACCACACTACGCATACCTTAAGCTCAAGATGCCAGGCCCTCGTGGAGTAATTACGGTCAATGGAAACACCAAACGCTCCCTCCGAACGGAGGAGCACACGGCCGGTGTCGGTGTCAAAACCGGCGGATCTCGGGTAGGGGGTCCCGAACTGTGCGTCTAGGACGGATGGTAACAGGAGGTAGGGGACACGAAGTTTTACCCAGGTTCGGTCCCTCTCGATGGAGGTAAAATCCTACGTCCTGCTTGATTAATATTGATGATATGGGTAGTACAAGAGTTGATCTACCACGAGATCAGAGAGGCTAAACCCTAGAAGCTAGCCTATGGTATGATTGTTGATGTGTATCTTGTCCTACGGACTAAAACCCTCCGGTTTATATAGACATCGGATAGGGTTAGGGTTACATAGAGTCGGTTATAATGGTAGGAGACCTGAACATCCGTATCGCCAAGCTTGCCTTCCACACCAAGGAAAGTCCCTTCCGGACACGGGACGGAGTCTTCAATCTTGTATCTTCATAGTCCGGGAGTCCGGCTTGAAGGTATAGTTTGGCTATCCGAACACCCCCTAATCCAGGACTCCCTCAGTAGCCCCTGAACCAGGCTTCAATGACGACGAGTCTGGCGTGCAAATTGTCTTCGGCATTGCAAGGCGGGTTCCTCCTCCAAATACTTCATAGAAGATCTTGAACACATATTGCCATAGAGAGAATAATAATATTAACACAAATATAATCTGCTGACGTATTCCGTGGTGCGACACGCCATGGCCAAGCCTTTATCCAAATCGTTTCATTATCCCACCTCAGCGCGTTATGCGAGGCGGTTTCCTTGGCACGTCTTGTCAAAGCAGAGATCGTGTCCCTTTATTCTGGGATTCTCATCAATACGGGTGTGGGTAACCCAACCGCGCCTTTGATTACGGTGCTTGGAGATAAGCAAGTTTTACTAGGCTGGTGGGGACACATAACCGCGTCCGCCCATATAAGGGGATAAGGATCCACCTTTTCTCCCACGCCTTCTTCCTCCTCTGCCCATCCATTCTTGCGCAGTCGAGCTCCAGCGCCCAAGTCCGCACTACCACCTCGACCTTCTCCAGTCATGTCCGGAGCGGGAGGCAAGTGGATGGTCTCCTCCGTCATGGAGGGACACATCAAAAAGCTGAGGAAGGCCGGATACTTGGCCAGCGACATCGCGCACCGACTCCCCGAGAAGGGGCAGCTCATCCGCACTCCTAGGCCCCATGAGAGGGTGGTATTTCTCCCCCATTTCCTCCGCGGACTGGGATTCCCTCTGCATCCATTTGTCCAGGGGATCATGTTCTACTATGGCCTGGATTTCCACGACTTGGCCCCGAACTTCATCCTCAACATCTCGGTGTTTATCGTCGTGTGCGAGGCTTTCCTTCGCATCCACCCTCATTTCGGCTTATGGCTAAAGACTTTCAACATCAAGCCGGAGGTGGTGCGCGGTAGCCAGGCGGAGTGCGGCGGTGCCATGGTTGGCAAGATGGCCAACGTCCTGTGGCTCGAGGGCTCCTTTGTGGAGACCCTAAAGGGGTGGCAATCGGGGTGGTTTTACATCACCGAGCCGTGCGACCCCGAATGGGTCGCAGCCCCGAGTTTCGGTCCGGACCCCCTACACGGCTCACTCTCTTGGAAGGAGACCGGCCTGTCGTGGGGTAAAAAAGGAGAGCTGACCGGACTCCAAACATGCATCCAAACCCTGGTGGACAAGAAGCTCAAGCTTGTCAACGTAGTCCAGGTTATGCTCATCCGCCTGATCCTCCCGTGTCAACGACGGGCCTTCATCCTGTGGGAGTTCGACCCGACACAGCATCAAACTCTAAACAGACTCTTTGACACGACGTACGAAGATGCCTGGAGGATGCTTTTCAAGGGTGCCGAGGCTCCCGCATTTGCTGCCGTGGATCGCGGATTCAGTACTCAACATCACGCTCATGCGGTAAGCCGTTTTTGTCCTTTTATAGGGTATCAGTTTTTCATAGTTTGACTCTATGCGGGATCTGAGTTCCCTTATCTTTGATAGGATTGGGTGGCGACGTCCGTACAGATCAACTGTCCGGCTCCTTTGCCCGAAGGCCCACCGGACGCTCGCTTGGCGAAGCTGCTAGTTCCGGCGCCCTATGTGGTGCCGGAGAAGAAGGCCACGAAAAGGGCCATGGGGACTCGAAAGAGTGCCCGGCGCGAGGAGGTGTCAGACTCGTCATCCGACGGTCCCGAAGCGCCTTCCTCTCGTGAAGACGAGGAGGAAGAAGAAGAGACCTCTCCCCCTCCAGCGGAAGGAGTGAAGAAAAGGAAGGCCACCCTCTCTGAGGAGGCCGGAGGGTCCAAGAAGGGGAAAACCCTTCCTCCGGACTGATCCACCGACGCCGATGACGACGAAGAGGAGTGGCAGCCCAGGGCCAATCCCCTGGCGAAATCGTAAGTATCCGGATACCGGAGTGACTCATAGTATTTGTTTATTGCACAGCTTTCCCTTATGTCGAACGTGTTTATGCAGCCCACCCAAAGACCGGCTTGACGCGTCGTCGAGCGGCTCACTGGACTCGTCGGAGGTGAACTCGCTTCCGACGGCTTCCTCCCCACGCCCGACGGGCGACACCGAAGTGTTGTCCCAATAGGTTCCAAGCAGGGAGGAGGTGGTCCTGGAGGTGCCGCAAGGCGACCTCCCGGACTTCGGGAGTAAAGGGGAGGAAACACCCCAGGGCTCCAAGTCCGGCTTAAGGCCGGACACAGCTCCGGAATCTTCAAGGGTTCTAGAGTCCGGCGGGCGACCTCCTTCCAAGAGGAGCAAGCCTACCGTGCCGGTGACCTCCGTCCAACCGGAGGCGCCGGACAATATGTTGGAGGCGCTTCAAGGTGCCTCCATTGACGAGGGGCACCGCACTATTATGAGTGCGGTGATCTAGAAGGTTCAGTCCGCCAAAAGCGGACTGACTGAAGCTTGTACAAGCCTTTTAACAGGCTTTGAGGTAAGTAAAGAATGTTCAAATAATGTTACCGCATAGACAGTAGCCCATGATGCTCTGTTGGGCGTTCGGGAAGAAAAGCCGAATAGAGGATCAAATAATTCGCAGGAGTCTAACAAAAGGAGTCCATATGCGTATGCAGGCTTCTCTAATAGCGTCCGCCGCACTAACTGCGGAAGTGGACGTGCTGAAGCAGAGCCTCGAGAAGTCTGAGCAAGAGCTCGGGTGTGCCAAGAAGCAGCTCGAGGAGAAGGAAGGTAAGAAATACCCTGTTTGAATATGTATATAAAAAAGGTGAAATTGCAAAAAATGACAGGATTGACATGGCTATTGTAGGGGCCACGTCTGAGGTGGTGACCCTTAAGCAATCGCTGCTCGAGGCCGAGAAGAGTGCGGCCGCGGAGCGCACCGAGCGGGAGAGGTATGAGGCTGAGGTTGGCAAGGTGCGACAAGAGCTTCAGGCTCTCATGGAAAAACATGAGAGTTTGGAGCGTGACTCGAAGGCGCAAGCGTCCGATCTTGCGGTGGCTATTGAAAATGCCAAATCTGCCAAGGCCGAATCCCAGAAGACCCTCCAGGAGTTGGATGAGGCGAAGAATATTGCGGCGGGTAAGGCATTCTTTATGCAAAGCAAACACATAAACGTGAGTTACCTGTTACTTACCCGAATCCGGAGCTCTCCAGGAGCGTTCATAGATCTTCCCCAGAGTGTATCCGATGCCGCCGCATTTTATCGAGCCGAGGAGGGCAGCTCGACGGAGAATGTGTTCTGGTCTCAGTACGCTGAGGCCGGACACCCCGTGCCCCTGAGCGACCAGCTGAAGCAACTGGTTGAGCTCCACAAGGGGGCCGAACTGGCCATGAAGGGCCTCCTAGTTCGGCTGTGGCCTGGAGAGGCTCTGCCTGGGAGCTATTTCGGGCTGGTGCGGCGGCTGGTGGAGGCCTCTCCGAGGCTTGAAGACATCAAGCGCTTCGTCTGCATTGAAGGTGCCCATAGGGCCCTTGCCCATGCTAAGGTGCACTGGGGCAAGCTGGATGTAGAGAAGCTTGTGAAGGACGGGCCACCGCCGGGGAAAGAGCATCGCAAGCCCAAGAATTATTATAAGTATGTTCTGAAGGGTGCCCGCCTTGTTGCGGATGAATGTACCAAGGATGTATTTTTTGAGTAAAACTCGCTCGTGTTATCCTATGCGCTGAAAACTTGTTCATATGCGCTAAGCAATGCTGCTTGAATTTAAAATATTACCTTCTGTGCGGCTGTTTATCAATACTGAGAGATGGCGAGTCATCGGCTTCTGCCCCCTTGCCGCTAGTGCTGGGGTGTTCGGGGATAAACCTGGGCGCTCTTTTTCCCATATTTGGGTCCTTCGAGGGAGGCGCTCAGCCCAACGAACGAGGCAATCGGACTATGATGCGTGAACACTCTCACTTAGCCATAGAATTCTATAATTTTAAATTTCAGCGAAGCCCCTAGTATTTGGAAGACCGAGTTCGGGGCGCTATCCACGCCTTGGCCGGAGAGAGCCGACTCCTCGCCCTAAGCGGCATAAGTCTTTAAGGACTCGAAAAGACCTCTTGAACAGCGACCGGCTCTCGCCTCATCATGACGGTCAGTTTTAGCTTTCTCCACTGAGTTGCTCGACCCAGCTTAACTGGGGCACAATCATGACGGTCAGTTTTCGGAAGGCTTGTTCGGCAGTTCAATTGCCGCACAAACGATGCAAGGACCAGGGAAGCAGACAAACCATGCCGCATTACAGAAATCCCAGGTGGTCTCTATCACAAGCAGTATACCTGTTTCACATACTATTCCACAGCTTGCCCCTGGAGCAGACATGTTAAATAGTCCAATTTTTCATTTATCGCATTACTTGTATCGTTCTGCTTTGATCGCAGCTATTTTAGAAAACAATGCATAGCTTTTGTCTATTTTTTGCATTACCTTTTTTTATATATGTTCCTTAACGACATGTTGCACCCGTACACTTTGGTACGGCCAAAATACGCCAGGGGCTTCAGTACCCTTCAATATGGTGTGAGAAGTCCGAACACTTTAACAAGTGCGGCACCCCGAACTTATAGCATTATATGCATCTGCTCCGAATCATGTCTTGGGTCAATAGTTGGGTTTGCCCGGCTTCTATGTTTTGGTGCCTTACGTTCCGCTACATCGGCTAAGGTAGCACTAGGAGAACCACTGCGATTGTGCCCCGATTGAGCTGGGTCGAGCACCTCAATGGAGAAAGCTAAAACTGACCGTCACGATGAGGCGAGAGCTGGTCGCTGTTCGAGAGGTCTTTTCGAGTCCTTAAAGACTTATGCCGCTTAGGGCGAGGAGTCGGCTCTCTCCGGCCAAGGCGTGGATAGCGCCCCGAACTCGGTCTTCCGAATACTAGGGGCTTCGCCGAAATTTAAAATTATAGAATTCTATGGCTAAGTGAGAGTGTTCACGCATTATAGTCTGATTGCCTCGTTTGTTGGGCTGAGCGCCTCCCTCAAAGGACCCAAATATGGGAAAAAGAGCGCCCAGGTTTATCCCCGAACACCCCAGCACTAGCGGCAAGGGGGCAGAAGTCGACGACTTGCCATCTCTCAGTATTGATAAACAGCCGCACAGAAGGTAATATTTTAAATTCAAGCAGCATTGCTTAGTGCATATGAACAAGTTTTCAGGGCACAGGATAACACGAGCGGGTTTTACTCAAAAAATACATCCTTGGTACATTCATCCACAACAAGGCGGGCACCCTTCAGAACATCCTTATAATAATTCTCGGGCTTGCGATGCTCTTTCCCCGGCGGCGGCCCGTCCTTCACAAGCTTCTCCGCATCCAGCTTGCCCCAGTGCACCTTAGCACGGGCAAGGGCCCTACAGGCACCTTCAATGCAGACATAGCGCTTGATGTCTTCAAGCCTCGGACAGGCCTCCACCAGCCACCGCACCAGCCCAAAATAGCTCCCAGGCAGAGCCTCTCCAGGCCACAGCCGAACTATGAGGCCCTTCATGGCCTATTCGGCCGCCTTGTGGAGCTCGACCAGTTGCTTCAGTTGGTCGCTCAGGGGCATAGGGTGTCCGGCCTCAGGGTACTGAGACCAGAACACCTTCTCCGTCGAGCTGCCCTCCTCAGCTCGATAGAATGGGCGGCATCGGACACACTCCGGGGGAGATCTGCGAACGCTCTTGGAGAGCTCCGGATTTAGGTAAGTATCAAGTAACTCACGTTTATGTGTTTACTCTGCATAAAGAATGCCTTACCCGCCGCTATCTTCTTCACCTCATCCAACTCCTGGAGGGTCTTCTGGGACTCGGCCTTGGTAGATTTGGCACTTTCAATAGCCACCGCAAGCTCGTACGCTTGCGTCTTCGAGTCACGCTCCAAACTCTCATGTTTTTCCATGAGAGCCTGGAGCTCTTGCCGCACCTTGCCAACCTCGGCCTCATACTTCTCCCGCTCGGTGCGCTCCAAGGCCGAATTCTTGTCGGCCTCGTCCAGTGCTTGCTTAAGGGTCGCCACCTCAGACGTGGCCCCTACAATAGCCACGATAATCCTGTCATTTTCACAATTGCACCTTTTTTATATATATACTTTTAACAAGGTATTTCTTACCTTCATTGTTCTCGAGCTGCTTCTTGGCACGCTCGAGCTCTTGCTCGGACCTTTCGAGGTCCTGCTTTAGCGTGTCCACTTCCGCAGTCAGTGCGGCGGACGCAATCAGGGTAGCCTGCACATGCATATTGACTCATTTTTGTTAGACTCCTGCGAATTCTATTTGATCCTCTATTCGGCTTTTCTTCCCGAACGCCAAACAGAGCATCAGGGGCTACTGTCTATGCGGTACTATTATTTACACATTCTTTACTTACCTCAAAGCCTGTTAAAAGGCTTGTACAAGCTTCAGTCAGTCCGCTCTTGGCGGACTGAACCTTCTAGATCACCGCACTCATAATAGTGCGGTGCCCCTCGTCGATGGAGGCACCTTGGAGCGCCTCCAACATATTGTCCGGCGCCTCCGGTTGGACGGAGGTCACCGGCACGGCGGGCTTGCTCCTCTTGGAAAGAGGTCCCCCGCCAGACTCTGGAACCTTTGAAGATTCCGGAGCGGTGTCCGGCCTAGGGACGGACTTGGATCCCTGGGGGGGGGTTCATCCCCTTTACTCCTGGAGTCCGGGAGGTTGCCTTGCGGCACCCCCGGGACCACCTCCTCCCTGCTGGGAACCTGTTGGGACAACACCTCGGTGTCGTCCATAGGGCGGGGGGAGGAAGCCGTCGGAAGCGAGTTCACCTCCGACGAGTCCAATGAGCCGCTTGACGACGCGTCGAGCCGGTCTTTGGGTGGGCTGCATAAGCATATTCGACATAAGGGAGAGCTGTGCAATAAACGAATACTATGAATTACTCCGGTATCCGGATACTTACGATTTTGCCAGGGGCTTGGCCCTGGGCTGCCACTCATCTCCGCCGTCCTCGGCGTCGGCGGAGTAGTCCGGAGGAAGGGTTTTCCCCTTCTTGGACCCTCCGGCCTCCTCAGAGAGGGAGGCCTTCCTTTTCTTCCCTTCCCCCGCTAGAGGGGGAGGGGTCTCTTCTTCCTCCTCCTTGTCTTCATGGGAGGAGTGCGCCTCAGATTCGTCGGATGGTGAATCCGACACCTCCGGGTGTCGGCACTCTTTCGAGTCCCCGTGGCCTTCTTCTTGGCCCTCTTCTCCGGCACCACATAGGGTGCCGGAACCAGTAGCTTCGCCAGGTGAGCGTCGGCTGGGCCTTCGGGCAAAGGAGCCGGACAGTTGATCTGTCCGGACGTCACCTGCCAATCCTGTTAGAGGAAAGGGAGCTTAGATCCCGCATAGAATCAAACTATGTAAAACTGATACCCTATAAAGGAAAAACAGCTTACCGCGAGCGCGTGACGCTGCGCGCTAAATCCGCGATCCTCGGTAACGGATGCAAGAGCCTCGGCGCCCTTGAAAAGCATCCTCCAGGCATCTTCGTACGTCGTGTCGAAGAGCCTGTTTAGAGTTTGATGCTGCACCGGGTCGAACTCCCACAGATTGAAGGCCCGTCGTTGACACGGGAGGATCAGGCGGAGGAGCATAACCTAGACTATGTAGACAAGTTTGAGCTTCTTGTTCACCAGGGTTTGGACGCATGTTTGGAGTCCGGTCAGCTCTCCTTTTTTACCCCACGACAGGCCGATCTCCTTCCAGGAGGTGAGCCGCGTAGTGGGTCCAGACCGAAACTCGGGGGATGCAACCCATTCGGGGTTGCACGGCTCGGTGATGTAAAACCACCCCGATTGCCACCCCTTCAGGGTCTCCACAAAGGAGCCCTCGAGCCACAAGATGTTGGCCATCTTGCCAACCATGGCACCGCCGCACTCCTCCTGGCTGCCGCGCACCACCTTCGGCTTGACGTTGAAAGTCTTAAGCCATAGGCCGAAATGTGGATGCGGAGGAACGCCTCGCACACGACGATGAATGCCGAGATGTTGAGGACGAAGTTCGGGGCCAGATCGTGGAAATCCAGGCCGTAGTAGAACATGAGCCGCCGGACAAATGGATGCAGTGGGAAGCCCAGTCCACGGAGGAAATGGGGGAGGAATACCACCCTCTCATGGGGCCTAGGAGTGGGGATGAGCTGCCCCTTTTCGGGAAGCCGGTGCGCGATATCGCTAGCCAGAATCCGGCCTTCCTCAGCTTTTTGATGTGTCCCTCCGTGACGGAGGAGACCATCCACTTGCCTCCCACTCCGGACATGACTGGAGAAGGTTGAGGTGGTAGTGCGGACTTGGGCGCTGGAGCTCGAGTGCGCAAGAATGGATAGGCAAAGGAGGAAGAAGGTGTGGGTGAAAAGGTGGATCCTTATCCCCTTATATGGGTGGACGCAACAACGTGTCCCCACCAGCCTAATAAAACTCGCTTATCTCCAAGCGCCGTAATCAATGGCGCGGTTGGGTTACCCGCACCCATATTGTATTGATGAGAATTCCGGAATAAGGGTACACGATCTCTGCTTTAACAAGATGTGCCAAGGAAACCGCCTCTCGTAACGCGCTAAGATGGGACAGTAAAACGGTTCGAATAAAAGCTTGGCCGTGGTGTGATGTCACACTACGGAACACGTTAGCAGATTAGATTTTTGTAAATATTATTCTCTCTATGGCAATATGTGGAAACTTATTTTGTAGAGCCGGACACTATCTTTGTGTTCAAAATCTTCTATGAAGAACATGGAGGAGGAACCCGCCTTGCAATGCCGAAGACAATTTGCACGCCGGACTCGTCGTCATTGAAGCCTGGTTCAGGGGCTACTGAGGGAGTCCTGGATTAGGTGGTGTTCGGATAGCCTAACTATACCTTCAGTCGGACTCCTGGACTATGAAGATACAAGATTGAAGACTCCGTCCCGTGTCCGGAAGGGACTTTCCTTGGCGTGGAAGGCAAGCTTGGCGATACTAATGTTCAGATCTCCTACCATTGTAACCGACTCTATGTAACCCTAACCCTATCCGGTGTCTATATAAATCGGAGGGTTTTTGTCCGTAGGACAACATACACATCAACAATCATACCATAGGCTAGCTTCTAGGGTTTAGCCTCTCTGATCTCGTCGTAGATCTACTCTTGTACTATCCATATCATCAATATTAATCAAGCTGGACGTAGGGTTTTACCTCCATCGAGAGGGCCCGAACCTGGGTAAAACTTCGTGTCCCTTGCCTCCTGTTACCATCCGGCCTAGACGCACAGTTCGGGACCCCCTACCCGAGATCCGCCGGTTTTGACACCGACAGTCTACATTTGAAACAATGCGGAATAGTTTCGCAACTCACGCCACCCGCAACACCATAGCGTAATGGTGTGTCCGAACATCGTAATCGTACTTTACTAGATATGGTGCGACCTATGATGTCTCTTACAGATTTACCGCTATTGTTTTGGGGTTATGCTTTAGAGACGGCCGCATTGACGTTAAATAGGGCACCATCGAAATCCGTTGAGATGACGCCTTATAAACTGTGGTTTGGCAAGAAACCAAAGTTGTCGTTTCTAAAAATTTGGGGCTGCGATGCTTATGTGAAAAAGCTTCAACCTGATAAACTCGAACCCAAATCAGAGAAATGTGTCTTCATAGGATATCCAAAGGAGACTGTTGGGTACACCTTCTGTCACAGATCCGAAGGCAAGACTTTTGTTGCTAAATTCGGAGTTTTTCTAGAAAAGGAGTTTCTCTCGAAAGAAGTGAGTGGGAGGAAAGTAGAACTTGATGAGGTAACTGTACCTACTCCCTTATTGGAAATTAGTTCATCACAGAAAACGGTTTCTGCGACACCTACAGCAATTAGTGAGGAAGTTAATGATGATGATCATGAAACTTTAGATCAAGTTGTTACTAAACCTCGTAGGTCAACCAGAGTAAGATCCGCACCAGAGTGGTATGGTAATCCGGTTCTGGAAGTCATGCTACTAAATCATGATGAACCTACGAACTATGAAGAAGCGATGGTGAGCCTAGATTCCGCACAATGGCTTGAAGCCATGAAATCTGAGATGGGATCCATGTATAAGAACAAAGTGTGGACTTTGGTTGACTTGCCCGCTGATCGGCAAGCAATTGAGAATAAATGGATCTTCAAGAAGAAGACTGACGCTAGTAGTAATGTTACTGTCTATAAAGCTCAACTTGTTGCGAAAGGTTTTCAACAAGTTCAAGGGATTGACTACGATGAGACCTTCTCACCCGTAGCGATGCTTAAGTCTGTCCGAATCATGTTAGCAATTGCCGCGTTTTATGATTATGAAATATGGCAGATGGATGTCAAAACTGCATTCTTGAATGGATTTCTAGAAGAAGAGTTGTATATGATGCAACCGGAAGGTTTTGTTGATCCAAAGGGAACTAACAAAGTGTGCAAGCTCCAGCAATCCATTTATGGACTGGTGCAAGCCTCTCGGAGTTGGAATAAACGCTTTGATAGTGTGATCAAAGCATTTGGTTTTATACAGACTTTTGGAGAAGCCTGTATTTACAAGAAAGTGAGTGGGAGCTCTGTAGCATTTCTGATATTATATGTGGATGACATATTACTGATTGGAAATGATATAGAATTTCTGGATAGCATAAAGGGATACTTGAACAAGATTTTTTCCAATGAAAGACCTCGGTGAAGCTGCTTATATATTGGGCATCAAGATCTATAGAGATAGATCAAGACACTTGATTGGACTTTCACAAAGCACATACCTTGACAAAGTTTTGAAGAAGTTCAAAATGGATCAAGCAAAGAAAGGGTTCTTTACTGTGTTACAAGGTGTGAAGTTGAGTAAGACTCAATGCCCAACCACTGTAGAAGATAGAGAGAAAATGAAAGATGTTCCCTATGCTTCAGCCATAGGATCTATCATGTATGCAATGATGTGTACCAGACCTGACGTGTGCCTTGCTATAAGTCTAGCAGGGAGGTACCAAAGTAATCCAGGAGTGGATCACTGGACAGCGGTCAAGAACATCCTGAAATACCTGAAAAGGACTAAGGATATGTGTCACGACCGGTTTTCCGGGTAATAAATTTCCAGAAAAGACCGTCGTGCTCATCAGCCCCAGGATTACTGTTAGCTGATGAGGCTCCAACTTGATACAGAAATTCCAAGAAAAAATACAGGATATGTAGTACAAGACCATTCTGGCCTGTGGGTACATCCAATGGTTTCTAGTGGTTGATGGCGGAAGCGGTTTGTGGATCATCAGTGTCTATGGGACTCCAATTCCCACAGGAACAGCTGACCAGGTTAACTCCTATCTTCGCGAGGCTGCTGTCTCCATTGCTTAGGTTCTGGGGCTGTCATCGCGTCACTCCTCTCCGTGCAAGAAAATCTGGCCAAGACAATAGCCAGGGACAAGCCAGTGAGTACTTTGAATGTACTCGCAAACATTATGAACACAGGTATAATATAACAATGATGTGCTGAAAATATTTTATGCTCATGATGTCAGTCACAATAGATAAATGAAATTCTGATGCGTGCAAGCAAGTTATTTATAAAATTGCAATAACATGGTAGTATAAAAACTTATGAAACAAATAATCAAGTAATGCCACAGTCGGGCGTCTGAGCGACGCCACATAAAGGGCTTTAAAAGAAATGCCACAGTCGGGCGTCTGAGCGACGCCACATAAAGGGCTTTAAAAGAAATGCCACAGTCGGGCGTCTGAGCGACGCCACATAAAGGGCTTTAAAAGAAAATGCCACAGTCGGGCGTCTGAGCGACGCCACATAAAGGGCTTTAAAAGGAATGCCACAGTCGGGCGTCTGAGCGACGCCACATAAAGGGCTTTAAAAGAAACAATCATAATGAATATCCCGGAGGTAGAACCATCCCAGAGATATTCGGTAATAACAATAATATCACGGGTTAGTCAACAATAATAATAATCATCACAGATATCACAAGTCACGGGTAGTAATTCCATTTTTCTGGTTAACAGTTTCACCTCCGAAGACCGACACTAAGACCGATACTTGACCCATCCCAGACTATAATCCTTAACCATGGACACGGCTATTCGAATAGGTTTATTCTCTGCAGAGGGTGTACTCTTTACCCACGAGTAACAGATTTCTTTAGTCCATCAGGACTAATTCCATCTACGGTCTTTTTGTTGAAAACACACCTAACTTGCACACACCAGCTTATCACACACGTGTCTGGAATCACCCACGACACCTGTTAAGCAAACTCTAAGTGGGGAGGCTACAACCTCGCGTAGCATGGGATCAAATTTATATCGCGCGCTCTAAGGGGTGGCCTCCCCTCTCGGTCCCAACCGGAAACACCCATGCTCCCGGACCAGGTGGCCTGCCTACCAGTTACAACCAGTATCTTCCACCATGGCCTCTCTGTACGGTGTGTGCTAGAAAGAGGTTGAAAACTTACAGAACCGTACTCTACTTCCTGTAGAGACGAGTGGTAGTACGAAACAAGTATGGGGGTTACTGGAACAAGACTCGATCTACGGTCGACTCAGGAGGTTCACGTATTCCCTGCATGATTAGCATGACAAATATATTTCATCAAACAGAGTCACCACTCATATCACCTTACCATGCCATACCAGACAGAACCGTCCCGACGGAGTCCGGCGATAAACTCATACCTACCCAAGGCAGAGGTTTTCCCGGGTTCCTGCCGGTATGCATGTAAAGCTCATGAGGGTGATTATCATCACAAGTGTGTCCATTACCAACAGCATGGAAATCAGTAACATGCACCCATGCATATGATCATACCACATGAAATAACAAGTCCTTCGAAATGCGGTGGTGTTATAAAGGTATCAACGATCACACCAAAATATTATGCCGGAGTTCAGAATGCTTGCCTTCAATGTGTGGAAAGGCAGGGTGCACTCCAAAACTTTTGAAAGTTTCTTCTCTCTCCCAAAATCCTATTTAAAAATATATTTGAATTAACACATATTTCAAAAACAGAACCAAAAAGTTGTTTGAAAATTTTTCAAATAAATCTTAAAATAAACTAGACCAATTTTGAAGAAGGTAGGAAAAAGAATCAACTCATTTGGATTTATATTTAAAAAGTTATAGCCAGTCAAAGTTATGGTCAAAACTGTTATTTAAATTAAAACAGAAAAGAAAACGGTTCGGAAGGGAATACGTTTTCGGAGCGGGGAAAGCATACTGGGGAAAATACGCCTTCACTTAACCGACGTGGATAGGCGCAGGGTCACTGACAGTGGGTCCAAGGGGCCCACTGGTCAGGTTTGACCAGTCCGCCCTCCTCCTTCTTCCTTTGTCCCGAGCGGAGGCGGGACTCCGGCGACCAACGCCGGTGAGCGGCGGCTCCTCGCGGCCTCTGGAGGGCGGGGATGGATCCGCACGGCTGGGGCGTTTCTCCCGGTGGTCGAGGGGTCGATAGTGGTGGAAGAAGTCGTCGACGGTGAGCTTCGCGGCGGAGGGAGCCTCGGGAGCAAAGTGGTTTTGTGGCGGCGATGGCTCCCGAACCAAATTGAATAGGGGGTTCTGCTCACGGGAGGGAGAGGAAGCTCCTGGTGTAGAGTTTAGGGAGGGGGAGGCCCTGGTGGCGCCGGAGTGAACGAGGCAGTGGCGGCGGCCGTGGTTGCCGGAGATGAGGAAGACGACGTTTCCCGGACGATTGCGGGCTATGGGGGTGCCATGGGGGTAGCCTGAGGGTGCGTGCGTTCTCAGAGGGGCTCGGGGTCCCTTTTTATAGCGTGGCCATGTCGGTTTGCGGCGGCCGGGGATAAGTTTGCCGGCGAACCGCCCTACTGTGTTGCAGGGCGACGTGGCGGTGGTTGGTCGGCTCCAGGAGCTACCGACGAAAGCTCCACTGTCCATGGAGGCGAGCTGGCGCGCTGTGGTGGTCGGGGCGGTGCTGCCCATGGCGGTGGTGGATGCGGCCGCGGGCATGCCGCCAAGAGGGTTCTGGTGGCGGCGCTGTGGGGTGCCAGGGGTGGTCGGGGTGGCGTGGCGGTGCGGGGAATACGTGGCGTGCTAGCAGCTATTGGCCAAGGGCCGGAACGAGTCAGAACGGGTGCGGGGCGAGACGCGGCGGCACGAGCGCACTGGCGTGCCAAACGCACGCTCTGGGCGCGCCCAGAGCACGCCCACCATCCGTTCGGCGAAATGCCGTGGCCTGCTAGATGGCTTGGTTGGAGCTGAGGGTTAGCAGTTCTAGTCTAGGGCTAGTTGAGATGCTAGTGGACATGCTAGTTTGATCAGAGGTGCAAGGTCACAGTGCAAAACAAAAATCATGTCAAAACTGATCATGCACACCAGGTGTTTGACAAAATGCCAAGGGCACTTAGGCATTTCTTGGAGTGGCCAAAAACTCCAGATGGGGGTCTCTTTAGAAGAATAAGAGGGTGGTGTGGTTAGTTGGACAAAAGGGGAAACTTGCTAGTGCAAGTTTTACAAAACCCCAATTCTGGACAGGAAATAAATGACATTATTTCATGAACCAAAAATGATCCAAAAGGTGCATGCTCTTGGACTTAAGGGTTTAACATGGGGGACTACAAGTAGGAGAAATAATCAAGGGTATAGGAGCAACTAAAATGGTGATTGCTGTACAAATCCTCAAATTGGACCAGAATGGAAATGAGGTTGATCCACTCAAATTTTTCAAAGAACATAAATAGGTTTTTTTGCACAAAGTGAAACAATAGGCTCCTACTAACCTCCCTTAATTTTGGTAGAAGTTTTAAAGAAATATTTAAATAGGTTGTAGTGCAAAATGCACTCTGGACCAGAGAAGAAAAATTGAGTGCAGGGCTCAAAATATTTTATGAATGAAATATATTTTTGCATAGAAGTGATTTAAAAACATCACATGACATCTCCAAATTTTTGTGGAAATTTTAAGTGAGTCCATCAAATGGTTGTAGTTCAAATATGGCCATTTAACCTTGAAAAAAACTATTTTCAAGAAAGTAAAGATCAAGCAATTTAATTATTTAATTAGTTACACTGATAACAGCAAAGTTTTTCTTGAGAGGTTAAGCAAGTCCAACAACATAATTGAAAAGTTTTCTCTCTGGGAAAAACTCATCATAACAGGGAAGGAAATGATTTAAAAAAATTCAAAATGGAGCTCAGAAATCCAAAGTTTTTTAATCCCTGGCAAAATTTTAAATAAAACAAGGCCAAATTTTTGGGGGTGTCACAGATACTACCCCCCTTAAAAAAATCTCGCCCTCGAGATTTGTTAAAAGCTGTTTTAAGAAAACTATACGCAATAAAAAGTGGCTACAGTGAGAGGGCAATAAGTGGTGAAAAACCACAGTGTGAGAACCGGGGCTGCGCGGAAAAGTCTACGGTTCGGGACAAAACCGGGTGATTTCTACGCTGGATAAAAAAAATTTAGAATAATCTTCTAAATTTAAATATACGCTGGTCGTACCCGAGAGCACAGTGCTCTCTCTGGCCGACAGGTGGACCCGGGGCCCACTATCAGCCTCTTCTTCTCCCACTGGCTCTTCCTTCTACCTCTGGCTCTCTCTTCCTCCCCTCTCCCGCGCGCTTTCTCGCGCTTTCTCCACCGGCGATGCCTAATGCGTAGGGCATCTAGGCCGTACCGTGGTAGTGCGCGGCGTGATAGCTGCCGGTGCAGCATGCACTCACCTTGCGGGCCAGCGCGCTGTCGGCACTGCTCACGGATTCGACTCCGAACACTGGTGATCGGCGACGAGCGGCGTTGGTGGACTTCGCCCACCATACACCGAGCTCGAGCTATATAAACCGCCGGGGTGCCTCTCTCTTCTTCCTCACATCTGGCCTCACTTCTCCTCCTCCTTTCTCCATTACTGCTTACAGAAGCTCGGTCGAGGCTCTAATGGCGGAGGCGATGCCGGACTGGTTTGTGATCTTGATATGCGGAGGGTTGGCGATGCTGCTGGGGCTCTCTGTGCTCCTGTGCGCGATGATCTTCGACGAGTATTGCGATGCTGCGGCTCGGGTGTTGGCTCTCCGCGGTGGTGATCATGAGGAGTAGATGAAGTATGTCGGGTGCTTACTGTTGTTAAGGGAATGATTAGCTGGATGTAACACCGTTGCAAAGTTTTGCAAACAGTGTATGTGTCCGAAAGATTATGGTTGTGAGTCTGCTCGTGGTGCTGTGTGAAATTAATTAATCCATGTCGTGAAGTGGCAGGTGTAGCAAATTAGGGAAAAGAAATCTCACTCCAGGATTTCGCGAGGGAAAAGCAGTTAATTTAAGGGAGCATAAACCACAACAAAAACTACACACATTAGTAGAAACCAATTAATTGACTCGTCGTACAACCTCAGGGTATCACGCATAAGTCACACACATAAATAAATGCTGCAAAGAACAAATACAGTAGTGACGTCTAAAATGAAAACGGTAACTGGACGGGGTCCTGATAAAATGTCTCTGGTAAAGGGATACATTCTTCTTCTATTGGAGGAAGTGGATTGACCAGTCGATGTATGCGTCTCTCCGTGTCGGGTCTCAGTGGTCTGCCGATGGCAACCTGAGGATTTAAATCTGCGAGGCTCTGGAGATAATCCATCACTCGCTAGTTTAAATGCTCTTGAGCAATGATGTACTGGATAAGGTTGGCCAGAACTGGGTCTCTCTCAATCCGCCCACCGGGAAAAGACGTTACTTCTCCGGGTGCTGCATGACTTGGAAAGTAATAATATCCTCGTTCGCGGGCATAGGGTACTGCGGATCGAAGACGGGCAATTGCTTCTTTCGCAGCAGCTTCTATGGCCAAGTGTGGGGTTGGCATAGATTTCCCCACGAAGGAAACTTCTATTGGATCTCGGTTGGGGTCTACAGGAGGAATATGCACTGCTGCCCAATATTCCGAGGTGGATGGGCTGATCCTTGATTTGAACAGCTCGTACTGGGGTGGCTGGGTAGAACCCATGGTACTGCGGGTAAAATCCCACAATATTTTGACAAAGCTACCTGGAGTTGCATCTGGGGTTCTCAGATGAATGCTGGGGTTCGGCATGACGGAAAAAAGCGTGAGTCTTGTGCACAAGGTGGGGGTTGCTGGGTAAGGTCACAAGGTGGCCTTTATATAGCAATGTAGCTGGATCATTTTTACCGTGGTGAAAGGTAATAAATTTGCCAGCTTGGCTCCAAAGGTCGGGTCAGTGTCAGAGATACACATATCTCATAAAGAGACGTGTTACTGTGGTTGTCGTCGGGCTGGTTTTGGTAGTTGTGCCCGGAAGAATATGCAGCTATGCGCTGACCAAACAGGCAAGGCTATTATTAAAACAGAGGCACAAAGACAGGCTGCGTTAATATATGCGGTCGCATGATTACAAAGCGATGATACAATGAAACTTGGTGCTACTCATACGGCTCAGTCTACCTCGTTTATGTCTAAACGGGCGTGCCTGGTGGATGTCGAGGCTTCTCCACGTGTCTCTCTGCCGGGATTAGTCGGAGATGGCGGAGGAACTGCAGGGTCGGGGTAGTGAGAATGACCATTGCGGGGATTGTTGGCCACAACCCCGTTGGAGTGTGCTCCCAATATGCGTCGAAGCACTTCTGGGGTTATCGCAGCACCTTGGCCGATGGCTGGGGCAGATCTCGGGGTCTCGATCGGTTGTCCAAACAGCACGACTGGGTTGTCGGTGTTGGGCTCGTTTTCTTCTCTCGCCGGGGCTCGACGAACCAGCTCTCCACGAGCTGTTATTAGATCAATGGTGATCTGGTCGAACAGTGCCTCTAGTGCACTTACATAGCGCACTAGGTGCAACAATGCGGGGTCCGTCTCGTGGTCTCCATTGGCGACTTGGGGTGGTCTACCATACCCTTCTCGTCTGGGGTAGTAGTGGAACGAGCGACAGTTAACTCTGGGCGACAAGTGCCTGAGATGAACTATAGCCTCTCAAGCGGCTAGCTGGATGGCCTGTGGCTCAAAGGAAGTTGTCCTTCCGGTGAACCAGTAGGGACGCTCGGGTGCTAGACTCCTACCGTAAATGTGCACAGTGGCCCAGAATTGGCGGTCTTCACCGCTCATGGGTCCTTGATACACAACATATTCTGGTGGCTCCTCTAACGCGTAGGCACGACGGGTGAGGTTTGCGAGGATGGTCACAAAACCTCCAAGGTTGGTTGCTGTGGTTTCATTGTGCACGACAGGGCCAGGCATTGTGGCTTGGTTTGGGGTAGCGGCTGTGCGGTGCTGGTTTGGTGTTAGCGTGCCCTTTTTATAGGAAAAAGGGGACGGAATCTTCCTTCGCACGCTTGCGAGAAAGGACTATTTAGGGGCCGGTCACTGGCGCATGAGTGACAGGTTAGGTTGATAGGTTGGGCACCGATTGCCAAAAGTGTTGGGTCACTGTGTGGCTATCTTGCATGAGAAGCTTGGCTGGGGTTTGGTTAAGGTCTGGTGGGTTGGTTTGCCTAAGTTTATCGACCGGGCTAAGATAGGATTAGCCAATGGTCAGCCTGGCTCTGGTACCAAGCCTGTCACGACCGGTTTTCCGGGTAATAAATTTCCAGAAAAGACCGTCGTGCTCATCAGCCCCAGGATTACTGTTAGCTGATGAGGCTCCAACTTGATACAGAAATTCCAAGCAAAATACAAGATATGTAGTACAAGACCATTCTGGCCTGTGAGTACAACAAATGGTTTCTAGTGGTTGATGGCGGAAGCGGTTTGTGGATCATCAGTGTCTATGGGACTCCAATTCCCACAGGAACAGCTGACCAGGTTAACTCCTATCTTCGCGAGGCTGCTATCTCCATTGCTTAGGTTCCGGGGCTGTCATCGCGTCACTCCTCTCCGTGCAAGAAAATCTGGCCAAGACAATAGCCAGGGACAAGCCAGTGAGTACTTTGAATGTACTCGCAAACATTATGAACACAGGTATAATATAACAATGATGTGCTGAAAATATTTTATGCTCATGACGTCAGTCACAATAGATAAATGAAATTCTGATGCGTGCAAGCAAGTTATTTATAAAATTGCAATAACATGGTAGTATAAAAACTTATGAAACAAATAATCAAGTAATGCCACAGTCGGGCGTCTGAGCGACGCCACATAAAGGGCTTTAAAAGAAATGCCACAGTCGGGCGTCTGAGCGACGCCACATAAAGGGCTTTAAAAGAAATGCCACAGTCGGGCGTCTGAGCGACGCCACATAAAGGGCTTTAAAAGAAAATGCCACAGTCGGGCGTCTGAGCGACGCCACATAAAGGGCTTTAAAAGGAATGCCACAGTCGGGCGTCTGAGTGACGCCACATAAAGGGCTTTAAAAGAAACAATCATAATGAATATCCCGGAGGTAGAACCATCCCAGAGATATTCGGTAATAACAATAATATCACGGGTTAGTCAACAATAATAATAATCATCACAGATATCACAAGTCACGGGTAGTAATTCCATTTTTCTGGTTAACAGTTTCACCTCCGAAGACCGACACTAAGACCGATACTTGACCCATCCCAGACTATAATCCTTAACCATGGACACGGCTATTCGAATAGGTTTATTCTCTGCAGAGGGTTTACTCTTTACCCACGAGTAACGGATTTCTTTAGTCCATCAGGACTAATTCCATCTACGGTCTTTTTGTTGAAAACACACCTAACTTGCACACACCAGCTTATCACACACATGTCTGGAATCACCCACGACACCTGTTAAGCAAACTCTAAGTGGGAAGGCTACAACCTCGCGTAGCATGGGATCAAATTTATATCGCGCGCTCTAAGGGGTGGCCTCCCCTCTCGGTCCCAACCGGAAACACCCATGCTCCCGGACCAGGTGGCCTGCCTACCAGTTACAACCAGTATCTTCCACCATGGCCTCTCTGTACGGTGTGTGCTAGAAAGAGGTTGACAACTTACTGAACCGTACTCTACTTGCTGTAGAGACGAGTGGTAGTACGAAACAAGTATGGGGGTTACTGGAACAAGACTCGATCTACGGTCGACTCGGGAGGTTCACGTATTCCCTGCATGATTAGCATGACAAATATATTTCATCAAACAGAGTCACCACTCATATCACCTTACCATGCCATACCAGACAGAACCGTCCCGACGGAGTCCGGCGATAAACTCATACCTACCCAAGGCAGAGGTTTTCCCGGGTTCCTGCCGGTATGCATGTAAAGCTCATGAGGGTGATTATCATCACAAGTGTGTCCATTACCAACAGCATGGAAATCAGTAACATGCACCCATGCATATGATCATACCACATGAAATAACAAGTCCTTCGAAATGCGGTGGTGTTATAAAGGTATCAACGATCACACCAAAATATTATGCCGGAGTTCAGAATGCTTGCCTTCAATGTGTGGAAAGGCAGGGTGCACTCCAAAACTTTTGAAAGTTTCTTCTCTCTCCCAACATCCTATTTAAAAATATATTTGAATTAACACATATTTCAAAAACAGAACCAAAAAGTTGTTTGAAAATTTTTCAAATAAATCTTAAAATAAACTAGACCAATTTTGAAGAAGGTAGGAAAAAGAATCAACTCATTTGGATTTATATTTAAAAAGTTATAGCCAGTCAAAGTTATGGTCAAAACTGTTATTTAAATTAAAACAGAAAAGAAAACGGTTCGGAAGGGAATACGTTTTCGGAGCGGGGAAAGCGTACTGGGGAAAATACGCCTTCACTTAACCGACGTGGATAGGCGCAGGGTCACTGATAGTGGGTCCAAGGGGCCCACTGGTCAGGTTTGACCAGTCCGCCCTCCTCCTTCTTCCTTTGTCCCGAGCGGAGGCGGGACTCCGGCGACCAACGCCGGCGAGCGGCGGCTCCTCGCGGCCTCTGGAGGGCGGGGATGGATCCGCACGGCTGGGGCGTTTCTCCCGGTGGTCGAGGGGTCGACAGTGGTGGAAGAAGTCGTCGGCGGTGAGCTTCGCGGCGGAGGGAGCCTCGGGAGCAAAGTGGTTTCGTGGCGGCGATGGCTCCCGAACCAAATTGAATAGGGGGATCTGCTCACGGGAGGGAGAGGAAGCTCCTGGTGTAGAGTTTAGGGAGGGGGAGGCCCTGGTGGCGCCGGAGTGAACGAGGCAGTGGCGGCGGCCGTGGTTGCCGAAGATGAGGAAGACGACGTTTCCCGGACGATTGCGGGCTATGAGGGTGCCATGGGGGTAGCCTGAGGGTGCGTGCGTGCTCAGAGGGGCTCGGGGTCCCTTTTTATAGCGTGGCCATGTCAGTTTGCGGCGGCCGGGGATAAGTTTGCTGGCGAACCGCCCTACTGTGTTGCAGGGCGACGTGGCGGTGGTTGGTCGGCTCCAGGAGCTACCGACGAAAGCTCCACTGTCCATGGAGGCGAGCTGGCGCGCTGTGGTGGTCGGGGCCGTGCTGCCCATGGCGGTGGTGGATGCGGCCGCGGGCATGCCGCCAAGAGGGTTCTGGTGGCGGCGCTGTGGGGTGCCAGGGGTGGTCGGGGTGGCGTGGCGGTGCGGGGAATATGTGGCGTGCTAGCAGCTATTGGCCAAGGGCCGGAACGAGTCGGAACGGGTGCGGGGCGAGACGCGGCAGCACGAGCGCACTGGCGTGCCAAACGCACGCTCTGGGCGCGCCCAGAGCACGCCCACCATCCGTTCGGCGAAATGCTGTGGCCTGCTAGATGGCTTGGTTGGAGCTGAGGATTAGCAGTTCTAGTCTAGGGCTAGTTGAGATGCTAGTGGACATGCTAGTTTGATCAGAGGTGCAAGGTCACAGTGCAAAACAAAAATCATGTCAAAACTGATCATGCACACCAGGTGTTTGACAAAATGCCAAGGGCACTTAGGCATTTCTTGGAGTGGCCAAAAACTCCAGATGGGGGTCTCTTTAGAAGAATAAGAGGGTGGTGTGGTTAGTTGGACAAAAGGGGAAACTTGCTAGTGCAAGTTTTACAAAACCCCAATTCTGGACAGGAAATAAATGACATTATTTCATGAACCAAAAATGATCCAAAAGGTTCATGCTCTTGGACTTAAGGGTTTAACATGGGGGACTACAAGTAGGAGAAATAATCAAGGGTATAGGAGCAACTAAAATGGTGATTGCTGTACAAATCCTCAAATTGGACCAGAATGGAAATGAGGTTGATCCACTCAAATTTTTCAAAGAACATAAATAGGTTTTTTTACACAAAGTGAAACAATAGGCTCCTACTAACCTCCCTTAATTTTGGTAGAAGTTTTAAAGAAATATTTAAATAGGTTGTAGTGCAAAATGCACTCTGGACCAGAGAAGAAAAATTGAGTGCAGGGCTCAAAATATTTTATGAATGAAATATATTTTTGCATAAAAGTGATTTAAAAACATCACATGACATCTCCAAATTTTTGTGGAAATTTTAAGTGAGTCCATCAAATGGTTGTAGTTCAAATATGGCCATTTAACCTTGAAAAAAACTATTTTCAAGAAAGTAAAGATCAAGCAATTTAATTATTTAATTAGTTACACTGATAACAGCAAAGTTTTTCTTGAGAGGTTAAACAAGTCCAACAACATAATTGAAAAGTTTTCTCTCTGGGAAAAACTCATCATAACAGGGAAGGAAATGATTTTAAAAAAATCAAAATGGAGCTCAGAAATCCAAAGTTTTTTAATCCCTGGCAAAATTTTAAATAAAACAAGGCCAAATTTTTGGGGTTGTCACAATATGGTTCTCGTTTATGGAGGTGACAAAGAGCTCATCGTAAACGGTTACGTTGATGCAAGCTTTGACACTAATCCGGATGATTTGAAATCGCAAACCGGATACGTGTTTACATTGAACGGTGGAGCTGTTAGTTGGTGCAGTTCTAAACAAAGCATCGTGGCGGGATCTACATGTGAAGCGGAGTACATAGCTTCTTCGGAAGCAGCAAATGAAGGAGTCTGGATGAAGGAGTTCATATCCGATGTAGGTGTCATACCTAGTGCATTGGGTCCAATGAAAATCTTTTGTGATAATACTGGAGCAATTGCCTTAGCGATGGAATCCAGATTTCACAAGAGAACCAAGCACATCAAGAGACGCTTCAATTCCATCTGGGATCTAGTCCAGGTGGGAGACATAGAAATTTGCAAGATACATACAGATCTGAATGTTGCAGACCCGTTGACTAAGCCTCTTCCACGAGCAAAACATGATCAGCACCAAGGCTCCAGGGGTGTTAGAATCATTACTGTGTAATCTAGATTATTGACTCTAGTGCAAGTGGGAGACTAAAGGAAATATGCCCTAGAGGCAATGATAAAGTTATTATTTATTTCCTTATATCATGATATATGTTTATTATTCATGCTAGAATTGTATTAACCGGAAACATAATACATGTGTGAATACATAGACAAAAAGAGTGTCACTAGTATGCCTCTACTTGACTAGCTCGTTGATCAAAGATGGTTAAGTTTCCTAACCATAGACATGAGTTGTCATTTGATTAACGTGATCACATCATTAGGAGAATGATGTGATTGACATGACCCATTCCGTTAGCTTAGCACTCGATCGTTTAGTATGTTGCCATTGCTTTCTTCATGACTTATACATGTACCTATGACTATGAGATTATGCAACTCCCATTTACCGGAGGAACACTTTGTGTGCTACCAAACGTCACAACGTAACTGGGTGATTATAAAGGTGCTCTACAGGTGTCTCCGAAGGTACTTGTTGGGTTGGCGTATTTCGAGATTAGGATTTGTCACTCCGATTGTCGGAGAGGTATCTCTGGGCCCTCTCAGTAATGCACATCACTTAAGCCTTGCAAGCATTGCAACTAATAAGTTAGTTGCGAGATGATGTATTATGGAACGAGTAAAGAGACTTGCCGGTAACGAGATTGAACTAGGTATTAAGATACCGACGATCGAATCTCGGGCAAGTAACATACCGATGACAAAGGGAACAATGTATGTTGTTAAGCGGTTTGACCGATAAAGATTTTCGTAGAATATGTAGGAGCCAATATGAGCATCCAGGTTCCGCTATTGGTTATTGACTGGAGACGTGTCTCGGTCATGTCTACATAGTTCTCAAACCCGTAGGGTCTGCATGCTTAACGCCACGATGACAGTTTTATTATGAGTTTATATGGTTTGATGTACCAAAGGTTGTTCGGAGTCCTGGATGTGATCATGGACATGATGAGGAGTCTCGAAATGGTCGCGACATGAAGATTGATATATTGGAAGCCTATATTTTGATATCGGAAGTGTTCCGGGTAAAATCGGGATTTTACCGGACTACCGAGAGGTTACCGGAACCCCCCGGGAGCTTAATGGGCCTACATGGGCCTTAGTGGAAAAGGAGGGCATCAAGAGGAGTATGGGCGCCCCCCCCCCTAGGCCCAAACCGAATTGGTTTAGGGCAAGGGGGCCGGCCCCCCTCTTTCCTTCTTCCCCCTCAAGTCCTAATCCAAATAGGAAAGGGGGAGTCCTACTCCTGGTAGGAGTAGGACTCCTCCTGGCGCGCCTAGCCCTGGCCGGCCGCACCCCCCCTTGCTCCTTTATATACAGGGTCAGGGGGCACCCTAGAGACACAACATTAGATCATTGATCTCTTAGCCGTGTGCGGTGCCCCCCTCCACCATAGTCCACCTCACTAATACTGTAGCGGTGCTTAGGCGAAGCCCTGCGTCGGTAGAACATCAACATCGTCACCACGCTATCGTGCTGACGAAACTCTCCCTCAACACTCAGCTGGATCGGAGTTCGAGGGACGTCATCAGGCTAAACGTGTGCCGAACTCGGAGGTGTCGTACATTCGGTACTTGATCGGTCGGATCGTGAAGACTTACGACTACATCAACCGCGTTGTGCTAATGCTTCCGCTTTTGGTCTACGAGGATACGTAGACAACACTCTCCCCTCTCGTTGCTATGCATCACCATAATCTTGCGTGTGCGTCGGAATTTTTTTGAAATTAGTACGTTCCCCAACAGGTTGTGGAGTAGGTGATGATTTACATCCCTGCAAGCCAGCTCTTGTTAAAAGATCCTTTGCATATTTTTCCTGAGACAGATGAAGGCAACCTTCCCTATTTCTCCGAACTTCTATGCCAAGAAAGAAATGCAAGTCTCCCAAGTCCTTAAGAGCAAACTCTGAGTTCAAATCCTTCAACAAGGCTGTCACTGCTTCATTTGATGAACTTGTAACAATTATATCATCAACATAAATAAGCACAAAAACAGACATATGTGACTTATTATAAATAAACAGAGATGTGTCAGATCTTGAAGGAGCAAAGCCAAGTGCTTGTAGCTTTGAACTCAAACGAGAGTACCATGCTCTAGGGGCCTGTTTGAGCCCATAAAGAGACTTATCCAGCCTGCATATAGGAAAAGGTTTGTTCTTATCCTCAAAACCAGGAGGTTGCTTCATGTAAACTTCCTCTTCCAGAACACCATGCAGAAACGCGTTCTGCACATCTAGCTGTCTGAGGCACCATCCTCTGGATACGACAATGGACAAAACAAGACGTATAGTAGCAGCTTTAACAACAGGACTGAATGTATCTTCATAGTCAATACCATACCTCTGCTTGAATCCCTTTGCAACCAGTCTAGCCTTATATCTATCTATGGTACCATCTGACTTTTTCTATGGCCTTCCAGAGGCCGACGGGGTCATATATTTGTGAATTATTAGTTAGGTCATATATTTTTTGATTTTGTTATGAAAAACATCATATATAATTGTGTTGATCGTGTAGTTTTAAATGTGCAGTTGTTTCATCGCTGCGAGGTTTGGTGTTCGACGACCTCGCCGTGCGTTTGACGAGCTCTGCCCCTTCGTTCGTGGGTGAGCACAAATGACAAGTCCTCCTCCCCCATTAATTATTTGATCTATTCCGATGAAACTTGATAGCTAGCTATATATGTGTCTTGAATCATCAGTATGCGTAACCAATATGTGTCTCCCGTTCGAAAGCGTCATAGTTATAAATATGCATGCATTTGCATATTTATAACCTTGATTCTTTCGAATTGTCCAACGCTATCCATGGACAGCCCGAGTATGTGTAGATTGGGTTCGTTTTTCCATATGCCTTGCTCCGGATCCGACGCATATATTTCGTCAGTGCCTCCCCTGTTGTTCTCCGGGTACACATCCTCTCTGTTTATTGCAGAGACGTGTATCAGGAGAACAGCGGGGAGGTGCTGCCGAAATTTTGCGTCGGATCCGGAGCATAGCATGGGAAAATAAACCCAATCTACACATACACGGGTGGGATTAGGACCTATCATTACCTATTAGAGTGTAGGTTGCATGGACGTAATAAAATTGACAAAGTAGATCAACTGATGAATATATACATGGTGAATTACATATATAATTGTTGTGTGTCCAGTAGCTCTGAAAGTCAAGATGAGTGACCGTGCTTGGATGTATACCGGTCACACTAGTCAGAACAAATGGAGCGCTGAATGGTTCACAAAAACTAAGGGGTTTGTGCAAGCCGCATTTGCAAATGGCCAAAAGAAAACCTGGTGCCCCTGTTTCCGGTGCGGCAATTGGGAAAAGAAGACAGAGGCTGAAATGGGCAAACACCTGCAGAAGAGTGGTTTTACGCCCGATTATACGGTGTGGACATTTCATGGTGAGTCTGCCCAACGTGACCGAGCTGAGGTGGATCGTCGTCGCACCGACGAGCATGGTACTGGGATGGAAAACATGGTGCAAGGCTATGATGATGCTCGGGATTCGGACGAGGAGATGGAGGAATCTGCAAAGGCCTTCAATGAAATGTTGGAGTCTTCGAAACATCTGCTCCACGAGCACACTGAGCTTTGTCAGTTGGATGCCATCTCACAAGTAATGGCTCTGAAGGCTCAGTTCAACTTGGGCAGAGAATGCTATGACGCAATTATGACAGTATTTGGACGCTTTCTACCCAAAGGCCATGTAATGCCTGCAAACCTGTACCAGTCGGACAAAATCCTCCGTGCACTGAAGATGCCCTATGAGAAGATACATGCCTGTGAGAAAGGATGTGCCTTATTTAGGCTTGACTATGCGGACTTGAACTATTGTCCCATTTGCAAGTCTTCCAGGTATATTGTGGTAGAAAACGGTATGGGTGAGAAGACACAGACCAAAATCCCCGTTAGTGTTCTTCGGTATATGCCAATCGTACCAAGACTTCAACGTCTTTTCATGGTCGAAGAGACGGCCAGACAGATGACATGGCACAAAACAGGCAAAAGAACCGAACTAGATGCAGATGGGAATCTGATGATGGTACACACATCGGATGGTGTTGCGTGGAAAAAGTTTGATGAATTACATGCTGACAAAGCGGCAGATCCGAGGCATCCTCGAGTCGGCATCAGCACGGATGGGTTCAGTGTGTATGGTATGACGGCAGCCCAATACAATTGTTGGCCCGTATTTGTCTTTCCACTCAATCTCCCCCCGGACAGATTATGCAAAGAAAGAACATTTTCCTGACGTTGATAATTCCAGGACCCAACTATCCGGGCAAAAATATGAATGTGTACATGCAGCCGCTTAAGGACGAATTGCAAGAAGCCTGGGATAATGGGTTCAAGACATACGACGCCTTTAGCAAACGGAACTTCATAATGCGTGTCTGGTACATGTACTCGACGCATGACTTGCCGGCGTATGCGCTATTCATTGGCTGGTGTGTGCATGGAAGGTTCCCGTGCCCCACATGCAAGGGAGCTCTTGAGTTTCGTTGGCTTCAGGCCGGTCGCAAGTTTTCTTGCTTCGACATGCATAGACGGCTCCCATGGTGCTACACGGCTCCCGTCCGTGCCGGTGACCCACGAGCAGAGGTGGTTGATTTTCCCTGATGGGGAGAGGTACGTAAGTGCATTTAATATTTTTGTACCTTGTGCATTCACGTTTTTTCAAATAACTAATGCGTTGGCCTTGTCATGCTGCAGGGGTTGGGACCACCATCATAGTGTCCGCCGGCCCAACTCCGTCCTTGGAGTCCTTTGCCGGCAAAACTTCCCGGGGTTTGTCACGTTGCCTGGTGAGGGTCGGCTTCCAGAGCTTGGATTGAGCTGGGAGCACTACGTGGCTGCCCCGGCCCCGCCGGATGAGATTATCGATGGTGTCGTGTGCAACACGAGGGCAGACATGGTGATCAGAAAGTTCTAGGTAATTTCTCCTTTACACATTTAAAAATCTTCAACTAGCTAGTTATTAATTGTACTAATCAATATTGTATCATTTGATTGCAGACATTCTACAGGTGTGAGGAGGGATACGAGGAGGACGCGGCACATGTTATCGAGAACGTCTGCAAGCGCCTACTCCAGAACTTACGGCACGAGGCTCGGGTGCAGGCTGTTCGAGACTACTACGCCTTGCATGGTATCAAGAAGACCAAGCCGGCGTGCCGCGATAAGTTCCTGAGTAAGGAGCAGTACATGAAGGTAATTCTTAAGGCCTTCTCTACTTAAGTTCCTTCATTTAGTAATTCTTAGCCGTAGCGCTCAAGTTTCTATTTGCTAACTTAGGCGCCTCCGAGATGGTGTGCGGATCGGATGGATTGTTGGGAGGTGTTGGTCGATGAGTGGTGCTCACAACGATGGCTAGCCCTCCACAACGAGGCCAAGGACAAACGTGCCCAAATGGAAGGTGTGCCACACCATCAAGGCAGCTCCAACTTATATCAGTTCGGGCGCAACTGGGTATGTGGTTTGCTTCATGATTCATGCAATTCATTCATCATGCTAGCTTGAGCCCTTTAATTACTAATTTTCATTGTTTCTCTCTTTCAGGCACGCTACAATAAGGCGGATAAGGTGCCAGAGGTGTACGACATGTATGCCATGGCCCACACTGCCTCTTTCAAGAAAGTCAAGGCTTTCTCTCAGTCTGACCAAGATGATGCAAACAACTTCACCAACATCTCCTCCCACAACAAGCTCGTGAGATATAGAGATGAGGGGAAGGCGAGGAAAGGGGAGGACTTTAACCCGAGCCAGGGTCCCATTGATCCAGAGCTATTGATGATATCTGGTGGCGGGAGGTCCCATGGCTCCATAGCCATTGGAGATGGACTTATCCGTTGTCCTAGCACTCTCCCGGAGATTAAGGCGCGCCAGTCGAGCTCCGCTCCTGAGATAAGGCCTCGTGAACGGCCAGTGCAACTCGCCATCAAGGTTAGTGATACGTACTCAGTTATCTTTCTTCATTACATTGTGTGCGCTTCCATCAATGATTACAAATGGTCATGTGAGTGGTGTTGCAGGCTGCTATACAGAGCGAGAGAGATAGAACGGAGAAACTTCTGGCGGAGGCGGCGGAGAGGCAGCGGGAGTTGGAGGAGAGGACGACAAAGATGATGGAGGAGGAGAGGGCACGGAATGACATGCAGGCAAGGGCCAAGTACGAGCTCCTTGTGGTAAGTTTCTTCTGCAGATTAGCCAAAACATTCATGTAGTATTTGTCTCATTACTAACTAGTATGACTGAGTCGTCAAAACCAAATGTGCAGTCTGTGTGCGAGAAGACAGGTCAGACCGCTCCGCCGATGCCAGTGATTTCTCCTAGGACCACGGTGAGTTTTATTGAATGGACATTACTTGTTAGTCTTAACATTTGAGTGTCATCATGCTAACAAGACATTGGAAATGATCTTTGGTGCAGCGTAACTCCAGACAAGCATCGCACGATCCTTCTCCAGCTACCGACACGAGCCACCTCGCTCCTACACCTCCTACATCTTGGTAAGTTTATCTAGTGTTTTGCTTAACACATGCATAAAGACCTAGACTTAGCTTTATTTCCTCCAATGCTTACCATAATGACCTAGACTTAGCTTCTTCACCTCCAAAATGACTTAATAAGCTTACTGACCTCCAAAACCATCCATTTTACCTAAGTTAGCTCTAAAATGATCTATACTTAGCTTACTTATGTCAAAAATTGCATAATTAGCTTAGTTAGCTTATAGACGATCCATTTTACCTAAGTTAGCTCTAAAATGACCCATTTTACCTAGGTTAGCTTATAAATGATCCAGTTCATCCAAGTTAGCTCAAAAATGACCCATTTTACCTAGATTAGCTCCTAAGTGATCCATTTTACCTACGTTAGCTTTAAAATGACCCATTTCACCTAGGTTAACTCCAAAATGACCAATCTTACCTAGGTTATCTCATAAACGATCCATTTCAACTAATTTAGCTCATAAACGATCCATTTCACCTAGGTTACCTAAAAAACGATCCATTTCACCTAAATTAGCTCTTAAATGATCCATTTCACCTAAGTTAGCTCAAAAAGATCCATTTCAACTAAATTAGCTCATAAATGATCCATTTCACCTAAGTTAGCTAAAAAACGATCCATTTCAACTAAGTTAGCTCATAAATGATCCATTTCATCTAAGTTAGCTAAAAAAGATCCATTTCACCTTAGTTACCTGAAAAACGATCCATTTGACCTTAGTTAGCTCATAAATGACCCATTTCAACTAAGTTAGCTCATAAATGATCCATTTCACCTTAGCTAGCTCATAAACGACCCATTTCAACTTAGTTAGCTCATATATGATCCATTTCTCGTAAGTTAGCTCATAAATGACATACTCTTCTTGTTCTAGTCTTCTTCTTGTTCTACTCTTCTTGTTCTAGTCTTCTTCTTGTTCTACTCTTCTTCTTGTTCTACTCTTCTTCTTGTTCTACTCTTCTTGTTCTAACTTTCTTATTTTTCATTTTGCAGAGTTCATTCACTTGACGAAAGCTTGCATAGATGGAGTGCTCCTTATCCCTTTCTCTGTTTCTTTTGTATTGTTGAACTATGCATGTATCGTTGGATGAAACTATTGTAATATATATGGTTGGATGCCTCTATGTTGAACTTGTTATGTATGATGGAACTATGCATGTAATATATATGGTTGGATGATGAAGTTATGTGTTGGATATCTTATATGTTTTCTCTGTAATGGCCTTTTGAAATATATCTATATATGTCATCTATATTTGTGATGAAAATTGTTGGATTTAATAAAAAACAGATAAAAGAGCCAATATGCAGGCTCTTTGCCGTCTGCCACCGACGGCAACGGGCTCTTTGCCGTCTGCCGCGGACGGCAAAGAAGGCACGTGGCATCCAGCTGTGCTTCCTGGGAGCTGACCCGTTTGGTCAGTTTGCCTACAGTGGCAGACGGCAAAGAACCTGCCATGTAGTGACGTGTAGATGACATCATACGGCGGACGGCAAAGACACTAGAAAGTTTGCCGTCAGCGGCGGACGGCAAAGGCCTGCCGTTAGCCACTTAACGGACTGACAGCGCAATTATTGCCGTCCGCCTTCTTTGCCGTCTGCCGCGCTCTCTTTGCCGTTTGTGGCGGACGGCAAAGACTTTGCCATCAGTAGAAGACGGCAAAGTAGCTGTTTACCGAAGCCTACTTTGCCGGAGCCTTTTGCCGTCCGCGGCTGACGGCAAAGGCCTTTGCCGTCCGCCGTTCATGCCTTTGCCGTCCGCCGTGGCAGACGGCAAAGTAGCTGATTCCTGTAGTGATACATGATGGGAAATACCCAAGGTCTAAAAAAATGAATCAAGTTTCTCATACTCACCGCCCCAATCAGATTGGACGACGAGAATTTTTGTATCGAATTGACATTCAATAAGTGCTTGAAAATTTTGAAAAACTTGGAAAATGTCAGAACGTTTTTTGAGAAGATAAATCCAAGTATACTTACTAAAATCATCTATGAAACTAACATAGTAAGTATGACGTCGAACAGATATAGGGGCAGGACCCCAAACATCAGAAAAGACAAGTTGTAATGGTCTAGTAGAAACACTAGTAGAAATTGGATATGGTAGCTGATGAGATTTTGCTTTCTGACAAGAATCACATATAGTTTCAAGACTACGCTCACCAACACATGGGAGCTGATTATTTCTAAGCACTTGCTGAACGATAACAAAAGATGGATGTCCTAATCTTGCATGCCACCGCTCCGAAGAGAGTTTGATGACACCAAAAACTTGTTTATTGAAGCTTGTAAATTTGGGGATCAATGGATAAAGCACATGCACGCATCTACCTCTGTAGATAATGTTCCTCGTGACCTGATCTCGAATCAAAAAGAAATATGGGTGAAATTCTAGAAACACTTTGTTGTCAAGAGCAATACGATGAACAGAAAGAAGGTTTTTTTTTCTGTTTTGGGAACATGCAAGATATTTCTAAGATGGATATTGCGACTAGGGGTTTTGAAAATTGCATGACCAATATGATTAATCTCCATACCTTAACCATTTGCATTGTGAACTTGATCTTGGCCATGGTACTTCTCGCTCATCGTCACCTTCTCGAGCTCGTTGGTGATGTGGTTGGTAGCCCCAGAGTCGACGTACCAGTTTGTGTTAACTTCGTATGACGTGTCTGCTGCTGCTGCAACTTTCTTTTTGGGGTTGCTCTCGGCATATCGCCAATCACAATCCTTGGCGATGTGGTTATTTTTCTTGCAAATCTGACACTTATTTTCATATTCCTCATACCCTTGGAAGGGACGCCCCCTGTTGTTGTAGTAGGGGCGTCTGTTGTTGCCGCCGCCGTTCTAGTAGTGACCACCGCCACCACCGCCGCCGGCGTTCTGGTAGTGGCCGCCGCCACCACCGCCGCCGCTGTTGTAGTTGTTGTAGCCGCCACCGCCGCCACCGGTGTTGGAGTTGTTGTAGTGACCACCGCCGCCGTTGCCACCGTTCTGGTAAGGACCACCGCCGCCACCACGAGATCCACCACCACCACTCCTGTTGGAGTTATGGTAGCGGCTGGAGTTGTTGTTGTTGCCACGACCTCGGGATGCAACATTAGCCGAGGACTTGAAAGCCCCTGCCCCTGTCCCGTGGAACATCTCAACACGCTGGTCGAAGTTGGAGACCATGCCGAAGAGATCATCCACCGAGAGGGGAGCGGTGCGTACGTCCAGCGCCGAGATCAGAGGTTGGTAGTCCATGTCGAGCCCTACAATGATGTGAGAAAGAAGATCTGCTTCTGTTATGGGGTTCCCGGCGGCAGCTAGCTCGTCCGAGAGTGCTCTCATCTGCCCAAAGTATGCGGATGCACTCAAGGAGCCTTTCTGGGCATTGGTGAGGGAGTGGCGGCAGTTGTTCACACGAGAACGGGATTGGGTAGCGAACATATTTGCTAGGGCTGACCATATGGCATGCGAGGTTTCTAGGGAGGCGACTTGGATCAGGACCTCCTTCGAGAGATTACGAAGGAGGAAGGCTATGATCTGCTGATCTTGAATCAGCCATGGTTTGTGTTCAGGGTGAGGAGCGATTTGGTCCTTTCCTTCTGAGGTCTTGGTGACTATGGTTTTGTTTGGCTCGGGTGTGGTTTGATCTATATACCCATATAGCCTGGCACCCATGATCTGGGAGCGAGCTTGGGCTCTCCATAGGATGTAGTTGGTTCTTGTGAGGGGCTCGGATGTGGTGTTGGTAAGGGCAATGGATGGAGTTTGGTTGGAGGTAGACATGGTTCGGTTCGATGGAGGAGAAGGTAGGAGTTAGGGTTTTCAGCGGGAGGAAGAAAGGTGATCGAGGCTAGATGTGGCGGAAGAGGGAGGCTCTGATTACCATGTGAAATTGTATCAAAGTGTCTCAATGCCCATACACAGGCACCCGCATGTTATATATTGATATTGTGGTTTGTGATACAAGAAAGGTTGTTGGGATCAACCGCATGAGAGAATACAGGGGGTTTAAGATAGAGATAAAAAAAGATTACAACCTATCTCTAGTTACAACCGAACCAGCGCAGACCCACCTGTACCTATACGTTTAACACAGTGAATTTCACTTTTGCAGAAAAAACTTCACTTTTTAAATCTCGCGCTAATCAACCCCCCTCTCCTTCCTCCCTCGTCGCCCGCGTGCACTGCGCGCCTCAGCCACCGCCGGCAGTCAGCAGTAGGGCCCCAGCCGGAGACGAAGGCCTACCTGCTCCTCGTCGCCCTACTCGCGTCCCGGCAGCCTCGTCACGCCCGCCGCGGCCACCCACTCCGGTGCCGGAGTTGGACAATTCCCCAGCCGCTGCTGCTCCTTCCCTGCCGTCTCGGGACAGATCGAGGGCCGCCGCCGCTGCTGTTCCTTCCGTGACGCTGCTCCTTCCCCGCCCGATCGAGGTGATTTCTCCTGCCAATGTTAATTGATTCTAGTATTTTTGGAAACAAATTGATTCCGGTGTTAATTACTGAGAAAATCAAGCAATATTCCGAATTCCTGTACATGTATTTTTGGCAACAAATTGATTTCAGAGAAAATCAAGCAATATTCGGAATTCCTGTACATGTATTTTTTGGAAACAAATTGATTCCAGCGTTAATTACTGAGAAAATCAAGGAATACTCCACTGTTAATTTATTCCAGCATTTTTGGACATGTGTGCAGCCAGCCATGAGCCAACCTACATCTGCTTTCACGCCGGCCACAACAGCTTCCGTTTTAGCAGCTTCCTTGCAGATTTCAAGCTTTCCTTGCAAATATCTAGCCAGGGCTTCAAATCGAACATTGCAGTCTGGCGGTAATTTAGCATAGAAGACTGCAAGGGTTCGATCTGTCGACATGGTTTATCCCTTGTGCAAACACTAGAGGAGATAAAGACTGCATTGGATATCCTTTCTACTAATGTTCATAACACAATTTTGCCTAGATTTCATAGCCTGATTGGGTGCAAAAATATTATAACAAGGAAACAAAAGGAAAAGCAAATAGCACTACCGCAGTCAGGTGTCAGCTCAACTTCACATTCAGTAGCCAGAATCAGATAAAAATCGACACACAAGTTAAACTGGAAGCACCACAACATACTTGCTTGAAACTCTGAAACAACCCAATGTTCCTTCGTGCCGTACATTGACGAATGTCTATTAGATATATAGAGGGTCACACTTCACATCTCACCAGTGCATATGCTATGCTACATATATATAGAGAGAGAGGGTGGTAGTCCGCGTGGCCGACCATTAGAATGGATGGCTCTCAACAAGCCGTTTCTGCATCCCAGCCACCAGAATCTAAGGGCGTCTTTGATTGCTGTTTGCTACAGGGCCTGCATCGCATACACTTTCCAAATCAATCTGGTTGAGCAAAAACATGCCCTAATATGTCATCTGCCAGTTGTTTGGTTGTCTGCATCTAGTGTTCCTGCATTAGGTAATACCCAAGTGCACTTTGTTTGGTTGCCTGCATTGGCTCGAGCGGCACATGAACACGGCATTTGGTTGCATACGACGTACATGTTGTGCTTATTTATACTCTAGTTGGTGAGCTTACCCACACCTAGCACACCAACACCACAACACAGCAATGGCAATGAACTGGGCGAAGGTGATGAAGTTCTTCAGCTTCAGCCCAAACTGACGATCTATCTTGACACCTCCAACCTTGCCACTGTCAACAGTGCTGCCTCCATGTTGTCGCATCCAGTCAGAGTAAGCTTGTTCTGCTGCCTACCTAGTCTTGAACCCTCTATAGGTGTTGTTGCTATACGATGTCACTTGTGCACTGACTTCTTCCCATGAACTATAAACCACTGGGACCTTACCGACGAACACGGCATACCACTTGCCCTAGCAATGCACAAGAGCAAGAGTTGAAGCAGCAAATCAATGGAGCACACGAGTAGCAAGTAAAGTAGCACACAAACAACAATGGATGAGAAGAGAAGTAAAGCATGCATGATCATACGGCATAGCAAGTTCTTCCTAGAACTACCTTGGTGTTAACCTACCACCACATCCAAAAGAGGGTGTCGTCCTACCACCGCAAGTTCACCATCAGCGTGAGGGGTTAGTATATACCACCTCACCAAAATATACAAATCGTGAAATAGTTTTTGAGCCCTAACTACACAAAATGTACGTCGTCATCGTCATCGTCGTCGTCGTCGCCACCGCCATCGCCGTCGGGGATCATGCACGCTCACAGGCAGCACTACTCTAGTAGTAGTGCTTGCCCAGCCAGCTCCTGAGCCACAACACCCTGTGAGCGTCGGCCATGGCAACGAACCCAACACCCTGGGCCTTGTTGTCAAGTAGGTGGCTGAGAGCTGCCATGAGAGCCTCGTCGTTCAAGCCACCCTGGGTCATGACAGCGCCATACAGGTCAGGGTGGACGTCGAGGGGCTTGCACTCCCTGATGGCTGTTGCCACCTCCTTCACCGCCTCAGTCATGCTGCAGAAGACATTGATCTCCTCCTCCATCAGGCCTCCTCTCTTCCTCTTCCTATCATGGATGGGGTCAAATGGCTTGTCGAAGGGCTTCGCAGCGGGCTTATCAGGGCCATCGAGGACCTCGACGTCCGGGGTCCCAAGGAAGTTTGGCATGGGAGAACCAAGAGGCTCCCCCGAGCCCATGGCATGCTTCCCAGTGTTGGGGAACGTTGCAGAAAACAAAAAAAATTCCTACGTTTTCACCAAGATCCATCTATGAGTTCATCTAGCAACGAGTGATCGGATGCATCTACATACCTTTGTAGATCGCGAGCGGAAGCGTTCAAGAGAACAGGGATGAGGGAGTCGTACTCGACGTGATCCAAATCACCGGAGATCCTAGCGCATAACGGACGGCACCTCTGCGTTCAACACACGTACGGTCAGCGTGACGTCTCCTCCTTCTTGATCTAGCAAGGGGGAAGGAGAGGTTGATGAAGATCCAGCAGCACGACGGCGTGGTGGTGGATGCAGCAGTCACCGCGGCAGGGCTTCGTCGTTCTTCTGCGAGAGGGAGAGGTGTAGCAGGGGAGAGGGAGGCGCCAAGACTTCAGGGTGCGGCTGCCCCTCCCTCCCCCCTTTATATAGGCCCCCTGGGGGGGCGCCGGCCCTTGGAGATTGAATCTCCCAAGGGGGGCGGCGGCCAGGGGGGTGGAGTACCCCCCAAGGCAAGTGGGGCGCCCCCCACCCTAGGGTTTCCAACCCTAGGCGCGGGGGGTGGGCCAAGGGGGGCGCACCAGCCCACTATGGGCTGGTTCCCCTCCCCACTTCAGCCCATGGGGCCCTTCGGGATGGGTGGCCCCACCCGGTGGACCCCCGGGACCCTTCCGGTGGTCCCGATACAATAGCAGTGACCCCCGAAACTCTCCCGATGGCCGAAACTACACTTCCTATATATAATTCTTCACCTCCGGACCATTCCAGAACTCCTCGTGGCGTCCGGGATCTCATCCGGGACTCCGAACAACTTTCGGGTTACTGCATACTCATATCTCTACAACCCTAGCGTCACCGAACCTTAAGTGTGTAGACCCTACGGGTTCGGGAGACATGCAGACATGACTGAGACGTCTCTCCGGTCAATAACCAACAGCGGGATCTGGATACCCATGTTGTCTCCCACATGCTCCTCGATGATCTCATCGGATGAACCACGATGTCGAGGATTCAAGCAACCCCGTATACAATTCCCTTTGTCAATCGGTACGTTACTTGCCCGAGAATCGATCGTCGGTATCCCAATACCTCGTTCAATCTCATTACCGGCAAGTCACTTTACTCGTACCGTAATGCATGATCCCGTGACCAGACACTTGGTCACTTTGAGCTCATTATGATGATGCATTGCCGAGTGGGCCCAGAGATACCTCTCCGTCATACGGAGCGACAAATCCCAGTCTCGATTCGTGCCAACCCAACAGACACTTTCGGAGACACCTGTAATGTACCTTTATAGTCACCCAGTTATGTTGTGACGTTTGGTACACCCAAAGCACTCCTACGGTATCCGGGAGTTACACGATCTCATGGTCTAAGGAAAAGATACTTGACATTGGAAAAACTCTAGCAAACGAACTATACGATCTTGTGCTATGTTTAGGATTGGGTCTTGTCCATCACATCATTCTCCTAATGATGTGATCTCGTTATCAATGACATCCAATGTCCATAGTCAGGAAACCATGACTATCTGTTGATCAACGAGCTAGTCAACTAGAGGCTTACTAGGGACATGTTGGTGTCTATGTATTCACACATGTATTATGATTTCCGGATAACACAATTATAGTATGAATAAAAGACAATCATCATGAACAAGGAAATATAATAATAATCCTTTTATTATTGCCTCTAGGGCATATTTCCAACAGTCTCCCACTTGCACTAGAGTCAATAATTTAGTTACATTGTGATGAATCGAACACCCATAGAGTTCTGGTGTTGATCATGTTTTGCCCTAGGGAGAGGTTTAGTCAACGGATCTGCGACATTCAGATCCATATGTACTTTACAAATATCTATGTCTCCATGTTGAACATTTTCACGAATGGAGTTGAAGCGACGCTTGATGTGCCTGGTCTTCTTGTGAAACCTAGGCTCCTTGGCAAGTGCAATAGCTCCAGTGTTGTCATAGAAGAGTTTGGTCGGCCCCGACGCATTGGGTATGACTCTTAGGTCGGTGATGAACTCCTTCACCCAAATTTCTTCATGCGCTGCCTCCGAGGCTGCCATGTACTCCGCTTCACATGTAGATCCCGCCACGACGCTCTGCTTGCAGCTGCACTAGCTTACTGCTCCACCATTCAACATATACATGTATCCGGTTTGTGACTTAGAGTCATCCAGATCTGTGTCGAAGCTAGAGTCGACGTAACCCTTTACGACGAGCTCTTCGTCACCTCCATAAACGAGAAACATGTCCTTAGTCCTTTTCAGGTACTTCAGGATATTCTTGACCGTTGTCTAGTGTTCCTTGCCGGGATTACTTTGGTACCTTCCTACCAAACTTACGGCAAGGTTTACATCAGGTCTAGTACACAGCATGGCATACATAATAAACCCTATGGCTGAGGCATAGGGGATGACACTCATCTCTTCTATATCTTTTGTCATGGTCGGACATTGAGCTGAGCTCAATTTGACACCTTGCAACACAGGCAAGAACCCCTTCTTAGACTGATCCATATTGAACTTCTTCAATATCTTATCAAGGTATGTGCTTTGTGAAAGACCTATGAGGCGTCTTGATCTATCTCTATAGATCTTGATGCCTAATATATAAGCAGCTTCTCCAAGGTCCTTCATTGAAAAACTCTTATTCAAGTAGGCCTTAATGTTGTCCAAAAGATCTATATCATTTCCCATCAAAAGTATGTCATCTACATATAATATGAGAAATGCTACAGAGCTCCCACTCACTTTCTTGTAAACGCAGGCTTCTCCATAAGTCTGCATACGCTTTGATCATCTCATCAAAGCGAATGTTCCAACTCCGAGATGCTTGCACCAGCCCATAAATTGAGCGTTGGAGCTTGCACACCTTGTCAGCATTCTTAGGATCGACAAAACCTTCCGGCTGCATCATATACAATTCTTCCTTAAGGAAACCATTAAGGAATGCCGTTTTGACGTCCATTTGACATATCTCATAATCATAGAATGCGGCAATTCCTAACATAATTCGGACTAACTTCAGCTTCGCTACGGGTGAGAAAGTCTCATCGTAGTCAACCCCTTGAACTTGTCGATAACCCTTAGTGACAAGCCTAGCTTTATAGATGGTCACATTACCATCCGCGTCTGTCTTCTTCTTAAAGATCCATTTATTTTCTATGGTTCGCCGATCATCGGGCAAGTCAGTCAAAGTCCATACTTCGTTTTCATACATGGATCCTATCTCGGATTTCATGGCTTCCAGCCATTTGTTGGAATCCGGGCCCGCCATTGCTTCTTCATAGTTCGAAGGTTCACCGTTGTCTAACAACATGATTTCCAAGACAGGGTTGTCGTACCACTCTAGTGCGGAACGTGTCCTTGTGGACCTACGAAGTTCAGTAGCAACTTGATCTGAAGTTTCATGATCATCATCATTAACTTCCTCTCTAGTCGGTGCAGGCACCTCAGGAACATTTTCTTGAGTTGCGCCACTTTCCGGTTCAAGAGGTAATACTTAATCAAGTTCTACTTTCCTCCCACTTACTTCTTTCGAGAGAAACTCTTTCTCTAGAAAGGATCCATTCTTGGCAACAAAGATCTTGCCTTCGGATCTGAGGTAGAAGGTATACCTAATAGTTTCTTTAGGGTATCATATGAAGACGCATTTTTCCGACTTGGGTTCGAGCTTTTCAGGTTGAAGTTTCTTGACATAAGCATCGCATCCCCAAACTTTTAGAAACGACAGCTTAGGTTTCTTCTCAAATCATAATTCATACGGTGTCGTCTCAACGGATTTTGACGGAGCCCTATTTAAAGTGAATGCGGGAGTCTCTAAAGCATAGCCCCAAAATGATAGCGGTAAATCGGTAAGAGACATCATAGATCACACCATATCTAATAGAGTGCGATTATGACGTTCGGACACACCATTACGCTGAGGTGTTCCAAGCGGCGTGAGTTGTGAAACTATTCCACATTTTCTTAAGTGTGTGCCAAATTCGTGACTCAAGTATTCTCCCCCATGATCTGATCGCAAGAACTTGATTTTCCTGTCACGTTGATTCTCAACCTCACTCTGAAATTCCTTGAACTTTTCAAAGGTCTTAGACTTGTGTTTCATTAAATAGACATACCCATATCTACTCAAGTCATCAGTGAGGGTGAGAACATAAGATAGCCACCGCGAGCCTCAACACTCATTGGACCGCACACATCAGTATGTATGATTTCCAATAAGTTGGTTGCTCGCTCCATTGTTCCTGAGAATGGAGTCTTGGTCATTTTACCCACGAGGCATGGTTCGCACGTGTCAAATGATTCGTAATCAAGACTCTAAAAGTCCATCTGCATGGAGCTTCTTCATGCGTTTGACACCTATGTGACCAAGGCGGCAGTGCCACAAGTATGTGGGACTATCATTATCAACCTTACATCTTTTGGTATTCACACTATGAATATGTGTAGCATTACGCTCGAGATTCATTAAGAATAAACCATTCACCATCGGAGCATGACCATAAAACATATCTCTCATATAAATAGAACAACCATTATTCTTGGATTTAAATGAGTAGCCATCTCGAATTAAACGAGATCTTGATACAATGTTCATGCTCAAAGCTGGCACTAAATAACAATTATTGAGGTTTAAAACTAATCATGTAGGTAAATGTGGAGGTAGCGTGTCAACGGCGATCACATCGACCTTGGAACCATTCCCGACGCGCATCGTCACCTCGTCCTTCGCCAGTCTCCGCTTATTCCGCAACTCCTGCTTTGAGTTACAAATGTGAGCAACTGCACCGGTATCAAATACCCAGGAGCTACTACGAGTACTGGTAAGGTACACATCAATTACATGTATATCACATATACCTTTCGTGATGCCGGCCTTCTTGTCCGCTAAGTATTTGGGGCAGTTCCGCTTCCAGTGACCACTTCACTTGCAATAAAAGCACTCAGTCTCGGGCTTGGGTCCATTCTTTGGCTTCTTCCCGGCAGCTTGCTTACCGGGCGCGGCAACTCCCTTGCCGTCCTTCTTGAAGTTCTTCTTACCCTTGCCTTTCTTGAACTTAGTGGTTTTATTCACCATCAACACTTGATGCTCCTTTTTGACTTCTACCTCTGCTGATTTCAGCATTGCAAATACTTCAGGAATGGTCTTTTCCATCCCCTGCATATTGAAGTTCATCACAAAGCTCTTGTAGCTCGGTGGAAGCGACTGAAGGATTCTGTTAATGACCGCGTCATCCGGGAGATTAACTCCCAGCTGAGTCAAGCGGTTATGTAACCCAGACATACTGAGTATGTGCTCACTGAAAGAACTATTTTCCTCCATCTTACAGCTGAAGAACTTGTCGGAGACTTCATATCTCTCGACCCGGGCATGAGCTTGAAAAACCATTTTCAGCTCTTCGAACATCTCATATGCTCCATGTCTCTCAAAACGCTTTTGGAGCCCCGGTTCTAAGCTGTAAAGCATGCCGCACTGAACGAGGGAGTAATCATCGGAACGTGTCTGCCAAGCGTTCATAACGTCTTGTTCTGCAGGAAGAGCAGGTGCTTCACCTAGCGGTGCTTGCAGGACATAATCTTTCTTGGCAGCTATGATGATGATCCTCAGGTTCCGGACCCAGTCCGTATAGTTGCTGCCATCCTCTTTCAGCTTGGTTTTCTCTAGGAACGCGTTGAAGTTGAGGACAACGTTGGCCATTTGATCTACAAGACATGTTGTAAAGATTTTAGACTAAGTTCATGATAATTAAGTTCATCTAATCAAATTATTCAATGAACTCCCACTCAGATAGACATCCCTCCAGTCATCTAAGTATAACATGATCCGAGTTAACTAGGCCGTGTCCGATCATCACGTGAGACGGACTAGTCAACGTCGGTGAACATCTTCATGTTGATCGTATCTTCTATACAACTCATGCTCGACCTTTCGGTCTTCTGTGTTCCGAGGCCATGTCTGTACATGCTAGGCTCGTCAAGTCAACCTAAGTGTTTGCATGTGTAAATCTGTCTTACACCCGTTGTATGTGAACGTTGGAATCTATCACACTCGATCATCACGTGGTGCTTCGAAATAACGAACTGTCGCAACGGCGCACAGTTAGGGGAAACACTTTCTTGAAATTATTATGAGGGATCATCTTATTTACTACCGTCGTTCTAAGTAAACAAGATGCAAAAACATAATAAACATCTCATGCAATCAAATAATAGTGACATGATATGGCCAATATCATATAGCTCCTGTGATCTCCATCTTGGGGCTCCATGATCATCTTGTCACCGGCATGACACCATGATCTCCATCATCATGATCTCCATCATCGTGTCTCCATGAAGTTGCTCGCCAACTATTACTTCTACTACTAAGGCTAACACGTTTAGCAATAAAGTAAAGTAATTTACATGGCGTTTCTCAATGACACGCAGGTCATACAAAAAATAAAGACAACTCCTATGGCTCCTGTCGGTTGTCATACTCATCAACATGCAAGTCGTGATTCCTATTACAAGAACATGATCTCATACATCGCATATATCATTCATCATTCATCACAACTTTTGCCATATCACATCACAAAACACTTGCTGCAAAAACAAGTTAGACGTCCTCTAATTGTTGTTGCAGGTTTTTACGTGGCTGCAAGAGGGTTCTAGCAAGAACGTTTTCTTACCTACGTTAAAGCAACAGCGTGATTTGTCAACTTCTATTTACCCTTCATCAGGACCCTTTTCGTCAAATCCGCTCCAACTAAAGTGGGAGAGACAGACACCCGCCAGCCACCTTATGCAACTAGTGCATGCAAGTCGGTGGAACCGGTCTCACGTAAGCGTACGTGTAAGGTTGGTCCGGGCCGCTTCATCCCACAATACCGCTGAAGCAAGATAAGACTAGTAGCGGGAAGAAAGTTGACAACATATACGCCCACAACAAATTGTGTTCTACTCGTGCAAAGAGAACTATGCATAGACCTAGCTCATGATGCCACTGTTGGGGAACGTTGCAGAAAACAAAAAAAATTCCTATGTTTTCACCAAGATCCATCTATGAGTTCATCTAGCAACGAGTGATCAGATGCATCTACATACCTTTGTAGATCGCGAGCGGAAGCGTTCAAGAGAACGGGGATGAGGGAGTCGTACTCGACGTGATCCAAATCACCGGAGATCCTAGCGCCGAACGGACGGCACCTCCGCGTTCAACACACGTACGGTCAGCGTGACGTCTCCTCCTTCTTGATCCAGCAAGGGAGAAGGAGAGGTTGATGAAGATCCAGCAGCACGACGGCATGGTGGTGGATGCAGCAGTCACCGCAGCAGGGCTTCGCCATTCTTCTGCGAGAGGGAGAGGTGTAGCAGGGGAGAGGGAGGCGCCAAGACTTCAGGGTGCGGCTGCCCCTTCCTCCCCCCCTTTATATAGGCCCCCTGGGGGGCGGCCCTTGGAGATTGAATCTCCCAAGGGGGCGGCAGCCAGGGGGTGGAGTACCCCCCAAGGCAAGTGGGGCGCCCCCCACCCTAGGGTTTCCAACCCTAGGCGCAGGGGGTGGGCCAAGGGGGGCGCACCAGCCCACTATGGGCTGGTTCCCCTCCCCACTTCATGTTGGGGAACGTAGCAATAATTCAAAATTTTCCTACGTGTCACCAAGATCAATCTATGGAGTCATCTAGCAACGAGGGAGGACTGGATCTACATACCCTTGTAGATCGCGCGCGGAAGCGTTCAAGAGAACGGGGTTGATGGAGTCGTACTCGTCGTGATCCAAATCACCGATGATCCTAGCGCCGAACGGACGGCACCTCCGCGTTCAACACACATACGGAGCAGCGACGTCTCCTCCTTCTTGATCCAGCAAGGGGGAAGGAGAGGTTGATGGAGATCCAGCAGCACGACGGCGTGGTAGTGGAAGTAGCGGGATTCCAACAGGGCTTCGCCAAGCGCTGCGGGGGGAGGGAGATGTGTCACGGGAGGGAGAGGGAGGCGCCAGGGCTTATGTGTGGCTGCCCTCCCTTCTCCCCACTATATATAGGGCCAAGGGAGAGGAGGGCGCAGCCTTGGCCCTTCCTCCAAGGAAGGGTGCGGCTAGGGAGGAGTCCCTCCTCCCCAAGGCACCTAGGAGGTGCCTTCCCCTTTTAGGACTCTTCCTTTCCTTATCTCTTGGCGCATGGGCCTCTTGGGGCTGGTTCCCTTGGCCCATATAGGCCAAGGCGCACACCCCTACAGCCCATGTGGTCTCCCGGGGCAGGTGGCCCCACCCGGTGGACCCCCGGGACCCTTCCGGTGGTCCCGGTACAATACCGGTGACCCCGAAACTTGTCCCGATGGCCGAAATAGCACTTCCTATATATAATTCTTTACCTCCGGACCATTCCGGAACTCCTCGTGATGTCCGGGATCTCATCCGGGACTCCGAACAACATTCGGGTTACCGCATACTAATATCTCTATAACCCTAGCGTCACCGAACCTTAAGTGTGTAGACCCTACGGGTTCGGGAGACATGCAGACATGACCGAGATGACTCCGGTCAATAACCAACAGAGGGATCTGGATACCCATGTTGGCTCCCACATGCTCCACGATGATCTCATCGGATGAACCACGATGTCAAGGACTTAATCAATCCCGTATACAATTCCCTTTGTTCATCGATACGATACTTGCCCGAGATTCGATCATCGGTATCCCGATACCTTGTTCAATCTCGTTACCAGCAAGTCTCTTTACTCGTTCCGTAACACATCATCCCGTGATCAACTCCTTGATCACATTGTGCACATTATGATGATGTCCTACCGAGTGGGCCCAGAGATACCTCTCCGTCACACGGAGTGACAAATCCCAGTCTCGATTCCTGCCAACCCAACAGACACTTTCGGAGATACCTGTAGTGTACCTTTATAGCCACCCAGTTACGTTGTGACGTTTGGCACACCCAAAGTATTCCTACGGTATCCGGGAGTTGCACAATCTCATGGTCTAAGGAAATGATACTTGACATTAGAAAAGCTTTAGCATACGAACTACATGATCTTGTGCAAGGCTTAGGATTGGGTCTTGTCCATCACATCATTCTCCTAATGATGTGATCTCGTTATCAACGACATCCAATGTCTATGGTCAGGAAACCGTAACCATCTATTGATCAACGAGCTAGTCAACTAGAGGCTTACTAGGGACATGGTGTTGTCTATGTATCCACACATGTATCTGAGTTTCCTATCAATACAATTATAGCATGGATAATAAACAATTATCATGAACAAGGAAATATAATAATAACTAATTTGTTATTGCCTCTAGAGCATATTTCCAACAGTCTCCCACTTGCACTAGAGTCAATAATCTAGTTCACATCGCCATGTGATTAACACTCACAGGTCACATCGCCATGTGACCAACATCCAAAGAGTTTACTAGAGTCAATAATCTAGTTCACATCACTATGTGATTAACACTCAATGTGTTCTGGGTTTGATCATGTTGCTTGTGAGAGAGGTTTTAGTCAATGGGTCTGCAACATTCAGATCCGTATGTACTTTGCAAATCTCTATGTCATCTCCTAGATGCAGCTACAATGCTCTATTTGGAGCTATTCCAAATAACTGTTCTACTATACGAATCCAGTTTACTACTCCGAATAATCTGGATTAGTGTCAAAGTTTGCATCGACGTAACTCTTTACGTCGAACTCTTTATCACCTCCATAACCGAGAAACATATCCTTATTCCTCTAAGGATAATTTAGACCGCTATCTGGTGATCTACTCCTAGATTACCTTTGTACCCTCTTGCCAGATATGTGGCAAGGCACATTTCAGGTGCGGTACACAGCATGGCATACTATAGATCCTATGTCTTAAGCATAGGGGACGACCTTCGTCCTTTCTCTCTGTTCTGCCGTGGTCGAGCTTTAAGTCTTAACTTCGTACCTTACAACTCAGGCAAGAACTCCTTCTTTGACTGGTCCAGCTTGAACACCTTCAAGATCATGTCAAGGTATGTGCTCATTTGAAAGTACCATTAAGCGTTTTGATCTATCCTTATAGATCTTGATGCTCAATGCTCAAGTAGCTTAATCCAGGTTTTCCATTGAAAAACACTTTTCAAATAACCCTATATGCTTTCCAGAAATTCTATGTCATCTCCGATCTATGATATGTCGACAACATATATTCATCAGAAATTCTATAGTGCTCCCACTCACTTCTTTGGAAATACAAGTTTCTCATGAACTTTGTATACACCCAAAATCTTTGATCATCTCATCAAAGCATACATTCCAACTCCGAGATGCTTACTCCAATCCTTAGAAGGATTGCTGGAGCTTTGCATACTTATTAGCATCTTTCAGGATTGACAAAACCTTCTGGTTGTATCACATACAACCTTTCCTCAAGAAAATCATCGAGGAAACAATGTTTTGACATCCTATCTGCAAGATTTCATAAATAATGCAGTAATCGCTAATATAATTCCAACAGACTCTTAGCATCGCTACGTGTGAGAAAGTCTCATCGTAGTCAACTCCTTGAACTTGTCGGGAAACATCTTAATGACAAGTCGAGCTTTCTCAATGGTGACACTTACCATCATTGTCTGTCTTCCTTTTAAAATCCACCTGTACTCAACAGCCTTACGACCATCGAGTCGTTCTGCCAAAGTCTACACTTTGTTTTCATACATGGATCCTCTCTCGGATTTTATGGCCTCGAGCCATTTATCGGAATCCGGGCCCACCATCGCTTCTCCATAGCTCGTAGGTTCATTGTTGTCTAGCAACATGACTCCCAAGACAGGATTACGTACCATTATGAAGTAGTATGCATCCTTGTCGTCCTACGAGGTTTGGGAGTGACTTGATCTGAAGTCTCATGATCACTATCATAAGCTTCCACTTCAATTGGTGTAGGTGCCACAGGAACAACTCTTTGTGCCCTGCTATACACTAGTTGCAGTGACGGTTCAATAACCTCATCAAGTCTCCACCATCCTCCCACTCAATTCTCGAGACAAACCTTTTCCTCGAGAAAGAACCCGATTCAAGAAACAATCTCTATTGCTTTCGGATCTGAATTAGGAGGTATACCCAACTGTTTTGGGTGTCCTATGAAGATGCATTTATCCGCTTTGGGTTCGAGCTTATCATCCTGAAACTTTTTCACATAAGCGTCGCAGCCCAAACTTTTAAGAAATGACAGCTTAGGTTTCTCTAAACCACAGTTCATATGGTGTCATCTCATCGGAATTACGTGGTGCCCTATTTAAAGTGAATGCGGTTGTCTCTAATGCCTAACCCATAAACTATCGTGGTAATTCGATAAGAGACATCATGGTATGCATCATATCCAATAGGGTGTAGTTATGACGTTCGGACACACCATCACACTATGGTGTTCCAGGCTGTATTAGTTGTGAAACAATTTCCACAATGTCTTAATTCTGTGCCAAACTCGTAATTTAGATATTTATCTCTATGATCATATCATAGATATTTTATCCTCTTGTCACGACGATCTTTCAACTTCACCCTGAAATTACTTGAACCTTTCAATAATTCAGACTCGTGATTCATCAAGTAAATATACTCAACATCTACTCAAATCATCTATGAAGTAAGAACATAACGATATCCACTACATGCCTCAGCACTCATTGGACTGCACACATCAAAATGTATTACTTCCAACAAGTTGCTTTCTAGTTCCATTTTACTGAAAATGAGGCTTTCAGTCATCTTGCCCATGTGGTATGATTTGCATGTCTCAAGTGATTCAAAATCAAGTGAGTCCAAACGGTCCATTTGCATGGAGTTTCTTCATGCATACACACCAATAGACATGGTTCGCATGTCTCAAACTTTTCAAAAACGAGTGAGCCCAAAGATCCATCAACATGGAGCTTCTTCATGCGTTTTATACCGATATGACTTATGTGGCAGTGCCACAAGTAGGTGGTACTTTCATTACTATCCTATATCTTTTGGCATGAACATGTGTATCACTACGATCGAGATTCAATAAACCATTCATTTTAGGCGTAAGACCATTGAAGGTATTATTCAAATAAACAGAGTAACAATTATTCTCCTTAAATGAATAACCGTATTGCGATAGTCATAATCCAATCATGTCTATGCTCAACGCAAACACCAAATAATAATTATTTAGGTTTAACACCAATCTCGATGGTAGAGGGAGCGTGCGATGCTTGATCATATCAACATTGGAAACACTTCCAACACATATCGTCAGCTCACCTTTAGCTAGTCTCCGTTTATTCCGTAGCTTTTATTTCGAGTTACTAACACTTAGCAACCGAACCGGTATCTAATACCCTGGTGCTACTAGGAGTACTAGTAAAGTACACATCAACACAATGTATATCCAATATACTTCTATCGACCTTGCCAGCCTTCTAATCTACCAAGTATCTAGGGTAATTCTGCTCCAGTGGCTATTCCCCTTATTACAGAAGCACTTAGTCTCGGGTTTGGGTTCAACCTTGGGTTTCTTCACTAGAGCAGCAGCTGAATTGCCGTTTCATGAAGTATCCCTTCTTGCCCTTGCCCTTCTTGAAACTAGTGGTTTTACTAACCATCAACAATTGATGCTCCTTCTTGATTTCTACTTTTGTGGTGTCAAACATCGCGAATATCTCAAAGATCATCATATATGTCCCTGATACATTATAGTTCATCACGAAGCTCTAGCAGCTTGGTGGTAATGACTTCGGAGAAACATCACTATCTCATCTGGAAGATCAACTCCCACTTGATTCAAATGATTGTTGTACTCGGACAATCTGAGCACAAGCTCAACAATTGAGCTTTTCTCCCTTAGTTTGCAGGTTAAGAAAATCGTCGGAGGTCTTATACCTCTTGACGTGGGCACAAGCATGAAATCCCAATTTCAGCCCTCGAAACATCTCATATGTTTCGCAACGTTTCAAAACGTCTTCGGTGCCTCAACTCTAAACCATTAACTGAACTATCACGTAGTTATCAAAATGTGTATGTCAGATGTTCGCAACATCCACAGACGACGTTCGAGGTTCAGCACACTGAGCGGTGCATTAAGGACATAAGCCTTCTATGAAGCAATGAGGACAATCCTCAGTTTACGGACCTAGTCCGCATAATTGCTACTGTCAACTTTCAACTAAATTTTCTCTAGGAACATAACTAAACAGTAGAATTGAAGCGCGAGCTACGACATAATTTGCGAAGACCTTTTGACTATGTTCAGGATAATTAAGTTCATCTTATGAACTCCCACTTAGATAGACATCCCTCTAGTCATCTAAGTGATGACATGATCCGAGTCAACTAGGCCGTGTCCGATCATCACGTGAGACGGACTAGTCAACATCGGTGAACATCTTCATGTTGATCATATCTACCATACGACTCATGCTCGACCTTTCGGTCTTCTGTGTTCCTAGGCCATGTCTGTACATGCTAGGCTCGTCAAGTTAACCTAAGTGTTTCGCATGTGTTTCCGAGGCCATGTCTGTACATGCTAGGCTCGTCAACACCCGTTGTATTCGAACGTAAGAATCTAACACCCGATCATCATGTGGTGCTTCGAAACAACGAACTGTCGCAACGGTGCATAGTTAGGGGGAACACTTTCTTGAAATTTTAATGAGGGATCATCTTATTTACTACCGTCGTTCTAAGCAAATAAGATGTATAAACATGATAAACATCACATGCAATCAAATAGTGACATGATATGGCCATCATCACTTTGCTCCTTTTGATCTCCATCTTCGGGGCTCCATGATCATCATCGTCACCGGCATGACACCATGATCTCCATCATCATGATTTACATCATCGTGTCTTCATGAAGTTGTCTCGCCAACTATTACTTCTACTACTACAGCTAACGGTTAGCAATAAAGTAAAGTAATTACATGACGTTTATGTTGACACGCAGGTCATAAATAAATAAAGACAACTCCTATGGCTCCTGCCGGTTATCATATTCATCGACATGCAAGTCATGATTCCTATTACAAGAACGTGATCAATCTCATACATCACATATATCATTCATCACATCCTTTTGGCCATATCACATCACATAGCATACCCTGCAAAAACAAGTTAGACGTCCTCTAATTGTTGTTTGCATGTTTTACGTGGCTGCTATGGGTTTCTAGCAAGAACGTTTTTTACCTACGCAAAACCACAACGTGATATGCCAATTGCTATTTACCCTTCATAAGGACCCTTTTCATCGAATCCGTTCCGACTAAAGAGGGAGAGACAGACACCCGCTAGCCACCTTATGCAACTAGTGCATGTCAGTCGGTGGAACCAGTCTCACGTAAGAGTACGTGTAAGGTCGGTCCAGGCCGCTTCATCCCACGATGCCATCGAAACAAGATTGGACTAGTAACGGTAAGCATATTGAACAAAATCAACGCCCACAACTACTTTGTGTTCTACTCGTGCATAGTAACTACGCATAGACCTAGCTCATGATGCCACTGTTGCGGAACGTAGCAATAATTCAAAATTTTCCTACGTGTCACCAAGATCAATCTATGGAGTCATCTAGCAATGAGGGAGGAGTGGATCTACATACCCTTATAGATCGCGCGCGGAAGTGTTCAAGAGAACGGGGTTGATGGAGTCGTACTCGTCGTGATCCAAATCACCGATGATCCTAGCGCCGAACGGACGGCACCTCCGCGTTCAACACACGTACGGAGCAGCGATGTCTCCTCCTTCTTGATCCAGCAAGGGGGAAGGAGAGGTTGATGGAGATCCAGCAGCACGACGACGTGGTGGTGGAAGTAGCGGGATTCCAACAGGGCTTCGCCAAGCGCTGCGGGAGGAGGGAGATGTGTCACGGGAGGGAGAGGGAGGCGCCAGGGCTTATGTGTGGCAGCCCTCCCTTCCCCCCACTATATATAGGGCCAAGGGAGAGGGGGCGCAGCCTTGGCCCTTCCTCCAAGGAAGGGTGTGGCTAGGGAGGAGTCCCTCCTCCCCAAGGCACCTAGGAGGTGCCTTCCCCTTTTAGGACTCTTCCTTTCCTTATCTCTTGGCGCATGGGCCTCTTGGGGCTGGTGCCCTTGGCCCATATAGGCCAAGGCGCACACCCCTACAGCCCATGTGGCCCCCCGAGGCAGGTGGCCCCACCCGGTGGACCCCCGGGACCCTTCCGGTGGTCCCGGTACAATACCGGTGACCCCGAAACTTGTCCCGATGGCCGAAATAGCACTTCCTATATATAATTCTTTACCTCCGGACCATTCCGGAACTCCTCGTGACGTCTGGGATCTCATCCGGGACTCCGAACAACATTCGTGTTACCGCATACTAATATCTCTATAACCCTAGCGTCACCGAACCTTAAGTGTGTAGACCCTACGGGTTCGGGAGACATGCAGACATGACCGAGATGACTCCGGTCAATAACCAACAGAGGGATCTGGATACCCATGTTGGCTCCCACATGCTCCACGATGATCTCATCGGATGAACCACGATGTCAAGGACTTAATCAATCATGTGTACAATTCCCTTTGTCTATCGGTACGATACTTGCCCGAGATTCGATCATCGGTATCCCGATACCTTGTTCAATCTCGTTATCTGCAAGTATGTTTACTCGTTCCGTAACACATCATCCCGTGATCAACCCCTTGATCACATTGTGCGCATTATGATGATGTCCTACCGAGTGGGCCCAGAGATACCTCTCCGTCACACGGAGTGACAAATCCCAGTCTCGATTCCTGCCAACCCAACAGACACTTTCGGAGATACCTGTAGTGTACCTTTATAGCCACCCAGTTACGTTGTGACATTTGGCACATCCAAAGTATTCCTACGGTATCCGGGAGTTGCACAATCTCATGGTCTAAGGAAATGATACTTGACATTAGAAAAGCTTTAGCATACGAACTACATGATCTTGTGCAAGGCTTAGGATTGGGTCTTGTCCATCACATCATTCTCCTAATGATGTGATCTCGTTATCAACGACATCCAATGTCTATGGTCAGGAAACCGTAACCATCTATTGATCAATGAGCTAGTCAACTAGAGGCTTACTAGGGACATGGTGTTGTCTATGTATCCACACATGTATCTGAGTTTCCTATCAATACAATTATAGCATGGATAATAAACGATTATCATGAACAAGGAAATATAATAATAACTAATCTGTTATTGCCTCTAGAGCATATTTCCAACACTTCAGCCCATGGGGCCCTCCGGGATTGGTGGCCCCACCCGGTGGACCCCCGGGACCCTTCCGGTGGTCCCGGTACAATACCGGTGACCCCCGAAACTCTCCCGATGGCCGAAACTGCACTTCCTATATATAATTCTTCACCTCCGGACCATTCCGGAACTCCTCGTGACGTCCAGGATCTCATCCGGGACTCCGAACAACTTTCAGGTTACTGCATACTCATATCTCTACAACCCTAGCGTCACCGAACCTTAAGTGTGTAGACCCTACGGGTTCGGGAGACATGCAGACATGACCGAGACGTCTCTCCGGTCAATAACCAACAGCGGGATCTGGATACCCATGTTGGCTCCCACATGCTCCTCGATGATCTCATCGGATGAACCACGATGTCGAGGATTCAAGCAACCCCGTATACAGTTCCCTTTGTCAATCGGTACGTTACTTGCCCGAGATTCGATCCTCGGTATCCCAATACCTCGTTCAATCTCGTTACCGGCAAGTCACTTTACTCGTACCGGAATGCATGATCCCGTGACCAGACACTTGGTCACTTTGAGCTCATTATGATGATGCATTACCGAGTGGGCCCAGAGATACCTCTCCGTCATACGGAGCGACAAATCCCAGTCTCGATTCGTGCCAACCCAACAGACACTTTCGGAGACACCTGTAATGTACCTTTATAGTCACCAGGTTACGTTGTGACGTTTGGTACACGCAAAGCACTCCTACGATATCCGGGAGTTACACGATCTCATGGTCTAAGGAAAAGATACTTGACATTGGAAAAACTCTAGCAAACGAACTATACGATCTTATGCTATGTTTAGGATTGGGTCTTGTCCATCACATCATTCTCCTAATGATGTGATCTCGTTATCAATGACATCCAATGTCCATAGTCAGGAAACCATGACTATCTGTTGATCAACGAGCTAGTCAACTAGAGGCTTACTAGGGACATGTTGGTGTCTATGTATTCACACATGTATTACGATTTCCGGATAACACAATTATAGCATGAATAAAAGACAATCATCATGAACAAGGAAATATAATAATAATCCTTTTATTATTGCCTCTAGGGCATATTTCCAACACCCAATTGCCAGCCCGAAGGAGAGGATGTGCTACATCTGGTTGTAGTTTTGTATGGGTGTGTTGAGGAACTCAGTGTCCCTTGGGTGGTCCTAAGAATGAAACACAAGTGTTGTTAGTTGTGATTAGGAGTAGGCAATGGTGGACAGTATGAAAAGGAAGAGGGCTGTGAGCTAACCGCGACATGGCCGGCGTAGTGCTCTGCCTCCAGAACTATGGAGCAGGTGTTCTCATCCCATGAGGCACCGCTAAGATCTCTCAGCCTGAACACCTGGATCCATCGACTTCTCCACTTCCTCAGGTGGTTGTACACCTGGGTGGCAGACACCTCTTTCCCATAGAACTCGAACACCTGCTTCACAACGGTGTTCAAGTGCACCTCCTTAAAGCCCTTGTCAGTCCTAACTCCACTAGAGATGAGCTCACACATCTTGTTCAGCACGAACATGGACATGAACGGCTGCCACTTCATGTTGTTCGACCTACCATCCTTCTTTGCCTTTGCTGCTACTAGCTTGAGTGCAGCGGCAGCACTAGCACCAGCAGTAGTTGGCTCAACGAGCACTACTGGCACATAGATGGATTCAGAGGCGAACACCTCTGAATCAGGTGCCATCTGGGACATAGGCTGCGAGTCCTCGACAAACGATGGAGCAAACTGGCTGTCGGACAGGACAAGGGCCTGACTAAGATCTTGCGTCTGCGTGATCATGTCCTACAATCGTAGCACGCATTGACAGTAAGCATAGCACACAACATACCGGACAATCCATGAAAGCATGAGTATACATGTACATGGTTCATCACTATCACAGTAAGCACATGCTTCATCGCTATCATACCAAGTAGACCGGATAATCTATGAGCAGGAACATACAACTACAACAAACAACATGCTACAAATGGACAACCAATAGCTACAAATCACAGATCTAAGCATGATTCAACGCAAGCACAAGGTTCAACTTCAAACTCTACTACTAATCTAGCCTACCACATGCTTGAACATGTAGCCCTACCACAAATTGCAATCGTAGCATAGCAATCAACCATAGCAGCTCACAGATCAGACCACTAATCGACCATGCATCTAGATCAAACCCTAGCTGCAGCTCAGATCTAGCTAGAAGGAACAGAGAGAAAGGGGACTGACCTCACAGAGGCCATGGTTGCAGCTTGAGGACGAGGGGGGCGGTCGTGGAAGATCAACGCCGACCGGTGAAGAAGCGCCGATGCCGTGGACCGCCGGCCGGTGAAGATGCGCCGCTTACCTGCTCGTCGGTGCCGATGCGCGCCGGCGGGAAAGCTCGAACGAAGGGAGAATGGTGGCGGGAGTTGGGGCGGTGAGCAAGGGGCTAAATAGGGGTGGACTCGGCGGGAGGTGAGCCGAAATCCTCCTGCCGATTTTTCGGCGACACGGGCGAGCTCGCGCCATCTCCCCTGCTCGCACGAGGGGAGAAGCGCGTCGCCCTCCCCTGCCTCGCATGAGCCAGGCTCGCGAGGTACTACCAATTCGGACGTTTCTCCTGGGCCTGGCCTGGACGTGCTTTAAGGTTCGTGCGATGCGGGCCGCACAATGAACGCATGCAACCAAACGGGCCACTTTCTTTCCGTGCGGGCCAGGCTCGGCCTAATGCAGGCAACAAAACACACCCTAACTACAGATTCCTGCAGAGCAAGCAATATCACCAGTCAAACCAACTTGTAGCATTCAATCACGACTTGTTCTCATTATATTTTAAAGGACTAAAACAAAAAACAATAGATTCAAAATTGTCAAAGTTGAACCATCTCCACATTAGTATTATTACACAAATCAACCAACAACTGAACCATGGAACAATAATAGGTAATTTTCCTTCTAATATTAGCAGTCTTAATTTGCCTACATCTCGCATGTGTAAAGATAAAATGATCATCAAGTAGGATAGCATAAATGTCTTAACTTGCCTACATCTGGTAGGCACTTTATTTGCTTCTACTTAGCGTGATAGCATTATCATCTCTGTGCAGGCATGAGCATGTGTACAAATAGGAAATGGGTAAGGGTCCTAATTCATCAAACATTAACTTGGCAAAGTGCGGAGGCATTCTAATGAGATGCTATTACCTCCGGTGTAGATACTTTCGAATGGAAGATGGGGAGAAAGACGTTTGTTTTCAGAAAGTTTCTTGAACTTCAATGATTGAAGCTGGACGGTGAAGAGGCCGAAAATGGTGCCCAGGACCAGCAAATTATTGTCATCGGCAAATCATAGTGTCATCCTGTGGCCCTTCTCTAAGTTCAGAGATAGAAGCTTATTCAGATCAATAGTTCTTTGCAACTCCCATGAGGCAACACCATCAGATCTACCTCCCTCTTCCATAATTTAGCAGTGAAGTGTGACACGGCGAGCAAACCTAGCCCACCGCCATCTTCCCGCACGGCAGTCATTTTATAACATTCACCCACCAACTGTGGCACCTGTACCAAATCTAGCTTGTCTCTCCCCAAATCAAACTCGAGAAAAATAAATCTTAAGCCGTGTCTTGGAACCCCGGTAAGGGTGCGTTTGGTTGCAAGGGTGGCCACAGATGGGTTGGGATCATCCAAAAAATGGACATGTTTGGTTATAAAGCACTTGAATGGTTTGAGTCAAAAAAAGAGAATATGCCTCCATGATGCTGAACCGTTCCACCCAAAAAATACAGTCGAATCAAATGGCCACCCTTTGCATGCATGACCATGTGAGCATGACTGGTGGTCCCGTCCTAAATAATTAGCTCATCTCTTATATTCAGCCAAATACATGAATTGAGTGGTCCAATCCCAAAAAAATTGGACGGTCCCAAACCATTTATACCACACCTTCAACTAAACGCATCCTAAGTGTCTAGTAAAGGGAACCCCCAACCAACACAACACGCTCCTTAGAAACTCTGCGGGGAAAGAAGTTAATAACCTTGAAAGCAATGGATGTTGAGATGACCTTGCCCCACGCCAGTCTCCGACGAGTAAACGCAGGCCAAAGCTTGTCTTTGTCATTTGTGGTCGTCTTCCGCCGTTAGCAAGACCACCAGGAAGTGGTGGACGTTTCCGGCAGCACGAAGCACCGCCCGTTGATGTCGGTGGCCCGTGGTCCAAACAAGGAATCGGTGTCCTTGGGATGGAACCACGGGGGAACGACCATGCTGTGTTAGTCGCCGGTGACGGGGTCCCACACAAGGAGACGGATCAGCCTGTGGTCCAAGGCTAATACGAGGCCATGGCGGCATCCAAGGAACCGGAAGCTATAGCGGGCGCCGTGGTGGTCGGACTTGAAGGAGAAGCGGTCGGGCGGGACATGATTGGGCACTTGCAGAGTAGGTTCGAAGGGGGCGCCGGGATGACTACCGAACAAACCGAGGAGGGCGGGGTTGTGATGGTGGTGGATGCGAAAGCGCTTGGAGAAGGTCGGGTCGGAGGCGAGGCGGCGGCAACGCTTCCAGACGAGGGCGGCGCGGGGGAGTGAGGATGGTAAGGGAGGGAGGCGGAGGAGGATCTCGCGAAGGAGGTCGCCGTCGTCCAGTGGCCCGGACGCGGGCGAGTAGGGGCAGCAACGGCGGGGGCTGGCCATCATCTCGCCCTACTCACTGATGGTGGCGGAGCAGTGGACGGCGGCTGTGACGGGAGAGTGACGGTGGCGAGGGAACCAGCGATGGGCGGATCCAGCAGGGTCGAGCAGTGGAGGTCTCTACCGTGGCAGGGAGCTAGGAGTGCACGGTCATGGCGAGGGTCCTAAGGAAGGGCGGTGGAGCAAGGATTAGAGGGAAAGGGAAGCTGCCAGCGTGGAGGGTGCGCCGCCATGGAATAGGATGGAAGCCGTCTCGTCGGGGGAAGAGGATGTAAGAGCATCTCTAGCAGACCCCGTATAACGCCGACCCGCAAAACATGTTTGCGATTCATGGAAAAACCGCTTTGCTGGCCGGCACGGGCGGCCGCAGAGTCTGCTTTGCGGTTCATGGAATATGCTATTTTACGGGTCGGCTTTGTCGGGTCTGCTCGGGCGTCGCTCCCGCCGGCCCGCAAATCTGGAATTTGCAATTCAATTTGACACAAGAAAATACATTTCTTTGCTTTTTCAACGACATTGGATACATAAGAATTCACCAAATCTTTGCTAGAATAGCAAGACCAAAGAAAACAAGAACCACAATTATGCATTTTAGAAGATATCCAACTTCCATAACTGCTCTGATACGTCTCCAACGTATCTATATTTTTTTTATTGTCCATGTTGTTATATTATCATTCTTGGATGTTTTATAATCATTTTATATCATTTTTGGTACTAACCTATTGACATAGTGCCAAGTGTGAATTGCTGTTTTCTGCATGTTTTTTACATCGCATGAAATCAATACCAAACGGAGTCCAAACGCAGCGAAACTTTTTGTGAATTTTTTTCGAACCAGAAGACATCCAGTGGGCCGGAGAAGCACCTGGGGGGTGCTCCGAGGGGAGTACAACCCACCAGGGCGCGCCTGGAGGCCCAGGCGCGACCTGGTGGGTTGTGCCCACCTAGGATGCCTCCCGAACAACCTCTTTGCTCTATAAATACCCCAATATTTTAAAAACCCTAGGGGAGTCGACGAAACATCAATTCCAGCCTCCGCAAGTTCCAGAAACCACAGATCCAATCTAGATACCATCACAGAGGGGTTCATCATGTCCATTGGTGCCTCTCCGATGATGCGTGAGTAGTTCTTCGTAGACCTACGGGTCCGTAGTTAGTAGCTAGATGGTTTCCCATCTCTCTTTTGATTATCGATACAATGGTCTCTTGGAGATCCATATGATGTAACTCTTTTTGCGATGTGTTTGTTGGGATCTGATGAATTTTGAGTTTATGATCAGATCTATCTTTTTATCAATGAAAGTTATTTGAGTCTTGTTTGATCTCATCTATGCATGATTGCTAATGACCCACAAGTATAGGGGATCAATTGTAGCTCTTTTCGATACGTAAGAGTGTCGAACCCAACGAGGAGCAGAAGGAAATGACAAGTGATTTTCAGCAAGGCAATGCCTGCAAGTGCTGAAATTGTAAGTAATAGAGTAGTTTGGTAGCAAGATAATTTGTAACGAGCAAGTAACGATAATAGTAACAGAAGTGCAGCAAGGTAGACCAATCCTTTTGAGGCAAATGACAGGCCAAAACGGTCTCTTATAGTAAGAAAATCATTCTTTATGGTACACGGAAATTTCATCTAGTCACTTTCACCATGTTGATTCAATTTGTGTTCGCTACTTTGATAATTTGATATATGGGTGGACCTGTGCTTAGGTGTTGTTCTTACTTGAACAAACCTCCTACTTATGATTAAGCCTCACACAAGCATCCGTAACTACGAGAAAAGTATTAAGAATAAATTCTAAACTTTTGGATCCAATCGGTCCCTTACGGAATAGCGCATAAACTAGGGTTTAAGCTTCTATCACTCTCGCAACCCATCATCTAATAACTAATCCATAATGCATTCTTTTAGGCCCAAATATGATGAAGTGTCATGTAGTCGACGTTCACATGACACCACTAAGGAAATCACAACATACATACTATCAAAATATCAAACACATATCAAGTTCACATGATTACTTGCAACATGATTTTTCCCGTGACATCAAGAACAAAAGTAACTACTCACAAATGATAATCATGCTCAAGATCAAAGGGGTATTAAATAGCATATTGGATCTGAACATATAATCTTCCACCAAATAAACCTTATAGTAATCAACTACAAGATGTAATCAACACTACTAGTTACCCACAAGCACCAATCTATAGTCCCAGCTAGTGCAAACACAGTTGAAAGCAAACAAAAATGCATAAAAACGCCAAACTGTGGCATTCTATCCCTCCAAATGATTTGCTCCCTCTCCATCCTTGCAATCATCTTCTTCTCCCTTATGTGCTTCTCCCATTTATGAATCCAAGATTTCTGTAAAGAGCAAAGAACAAATAAAATAAAATTTCAGCAGACATATATTTCCTTGCATGTTGTGATGTACAGTAGCTACGGGAATAAATAAAATTAAATTTCAGTAGACATTATGTGCTTCTCCCCCAATACCGTCTCTCTCGCCGCATCCCTCCCCCAATCCCCTAAGCATAGAGCACAATTTCTTAGGTATCATGGTTCTGACTTGTAAGTTTCAGTACAAACCACATGACAAAAGCCTAGAGCACAATTTCTTAGGTATCATGGTTCTGACTTGTTCCAGATAAGGATAACGAAGGGCATTCCAACTCCATTGCGAAATTTACAAAGGACAGTTTAATTCAGATCACTAAAATTAACTCCCATCTACAAGTCTGAAGTTTATGTAGATGAATTTCAGAAAAGCATCTTCAATACTTGCTTTAGTGTCCATGATACTTTTTTGTAAAAAATACTGAAACTCTATGTCCCGTGCAAAGAGGAGTGGCTACTACTTTCCCTGCTATAGTCAAAACATAGTTCCATGACCATATCCAGGACTGGTTTTGTCATATCAAACTAATGTGCTCTCTCATTCTCTTTTTGATTAGTAGTATCGTATCCATCTATCCATTGGAAGCATATATTGGCAAAGGGATCATTGTTCCCTTGATAATCTGATCTATGCATCGTGCTTGCTTCTTTTTCTTAAAAAAAGGCAGTAGGCTTCGTGAGTACCATGGGGAAGGAAATTGCTACATGGGACTGTGCCCTTTCCCAGAGCGAGCTCTTGATCCATAGGAAACATATCTTTCTCTCTCTCCCTGTACCAACAGTGTTAAAATTAGATTTGCTTCTTGTTTTGTCTATAATTGACTAGACTGCGGCCTTGTATTCTTTTACTGACCTATGGCTTATTTTCAGATGTATGGTGTCGTGGACAATGATGCACGTCCTTGTGTGATACGTCCTGTAATTGAAACTGACTTTTACTTCTGAATTAAAATCTTAGGGTTGTGTAATGCAAAAAACATAAACTGCATAGCAAATTAGTGTGTTTTTCACTACAATGCAGCTGTATTCTAACTGTTCAATCACTTTGGCATCAACTGACCCTATATTCAGTTAAGTGACAGGACAAGGTAGGTAGTTAGTGGTGAGTGCCACGGTGAAGTTGAAGCTTTCTTTCTTTAGGGAAATGTTAGACTCACATTAGTACATTACAGAGAGAAACAAAAACACCAAGTAGTACTAGAACTATGAAAGCCACTCTTACCTTACTTGGTCATTTTGTCAAACACCTTCCGTGCGACAGTAGCTTGCACCGCCCGCATAGCACGGTCTTCAGTTGGTTGTGCCTCTTCTTCTGCTCACACAGGATACAAACAAGACAATGTTGTCATGTCCAGCAATCATACAGTCAAGATAAACAAATTACCACTTTAGAATTTCATTTCCTGTGCAGACACTACATCAGCCACCAGGTGTGATTTGGCATCGAATTTTCACTGCTGACAGCGACGACGGGCGAACGGGAAATTTTTTTTACTCCTCCCACATCATGTCATGTTAGTCCATGCTCTGATAAGCCGATGAACACACTGAAAATGGCAGCGAGCTGAGCCCGTGGATGCGCCTGCTTACCAGGTCGTAGGTGGCGGGCTCGACGTGGCCGGGGGACCCCTCCTCGCCGGTGTGCAGCGGGGCGCCGCAGCCGACGCCGGAGGGCGTCTTCTTGGCCAGGGCCCTCCGCTTCTCCTTGCGGCGGCGGCGCCTCTCAGCGTCCTCCTCCGGCGCACACGTGCGGCCACCCATCGCGGCCGCGGCCACGAGCTGCCGCCCCAGGTACACATCGCCCCGCGTCGGCGCCGCGGGGCCGACCCCGTTCGCCGGAGGAGACGGCGAGGGGGACGGGGCGCTGGGGGAGGTGGCCCGTGCGGGTTGAGAGGCAGAGGGAGGCGGTGGCGGTGGCGGACGGGTGGTGCTTGGTGTGGACGGCGGGCGGCGGCGCCGGGGATTTGGGAAAAGGGAGAGGAAGAGCGGGCGGAGTGGTCAGGCGAGGCGGAGGGGAACTTGGCTGGTAACGGTGCCTCCACGAGCTACGTGTGTGGTTCTATAGTTGTAGAGCTGTGTTTATACCCCAAGCTGCTACTACGGCCTGTCGCGGGAGTCACGATGCAGACCACATAGCAGTAGCTTGGAGTTTATACACCACGCTACTACTATCAACTTAGTAGTAGCGTGGTTTTATATCCCTTACTACTACTATGCTATGTCTCGGGGGACACGGTAGAGACCGCTTAGTAGTAGCGAGGGTTAAAAACCCATGTTATTACTATCAACTTAGTAGTAGCGAGGGGTAAAAACCCGCGCTACTAGTAAGTAGCAATAGCGAGGGGTATAAACCCTCACTACTAGTAAGCGTCTATCTATAAGCTTTTCCTAGTAGTGAGATGGGAGAGTTGTTGGTGATAATAAAGACAATGATTTTCTCCTCCGGGAGGGAAGTTCCCTCAGTGGAATGACTCCGTCGGAGAGCAAAAGTGCTCCTGCCCAAGTCCCGCCTCGAGACGGCGACGCTCTGTTCCGAAAGTCCTTTTCTTATTTTTTTTCTAGGTCAAAATGACTTATATATATATCAGAAGATGGGCACCAGAGGTGGATCTGGGTGAGCACAACCCACGAGGGCGCGCCTGGGCTCCCTGGCGCGCCCAGGTGGGTTGTGCCCACCTGGAGGGCCCCCTTTGGTACTTATTGGCTCCAATATCTCTTAAATATTCCATAAAATATCTTCGTAAAGTATCAGCCTGTTTGGAGTTGTGCAGAATAGGTAGTCTGACGTAGCTTTTCGAGGTCCAGATTACCAGCTGCCGGAATTCTCCTTCTTTGTGTGTACTTTGCATATTATGAGAGAAAAACATTACAGTTACTGCAAAAAGCATTATTATGCATAAAAACATCATAAATAACAGTAGGAAAACATGATGCAAAATGGACGTAACAACTCCCCAAGCTTAGATCTCGCTTGTTCTCAAGCAAAAACCAAAATCGAAAAACATGTCCATATGCTTAGAGAGAGGGGTGTCGACAAAAACAAAATACGGACATAGAAGCATCATATAGATTATCCAAAACAAAATTCTCTTCTCGTGAATGGACATAATTACGGCATAGCCAAATTTACCGCCATGATGTGATAACCCTGCCAAACAAATATAAGTGTAGGGCAAGTGAAATCACATGTATCTGATTCCCAAACATATGTGAGAATGATTGAGGATGAGTTAAATCCAAATGCTTATCTGAAACATAAACGAAGCCATAATACGTAAGTGGCAATCAAGGAAGATATGTTGAATAGCCTTCTCTTGATTGGAGAATGCACAAAATTTACTACTATTACAGTTGCGTTTAGCTAAACCATCTTCAGTTGAAAGGACACCACTATAGAGGAACTAAATATTTATAGTTTTGGTATTGTTCTAGCTCAATGCAAACAAATCATTTTTCTTAGGAAATCTAGCTCTTTTTAGGACATCACCTTATTTGTCGAATTATAAGATCCCAAAAACTATGAGTTGACGGAACTGATTAATTACTCAACATTTGGAGACATCTGATTATTCACAATAATCTTTGAAATAATATGAATTTCTGATTAATATAATAATTTCTATTTTTTTGTTTTCTTTGGAAAACACAAGAAAGAACATAACTATTATATGCGCTTATGTGATTAGTCGTTCACATTCGAAAAAAATACCCAATTGTTGATGATGAATTTGTGGTGAGTTCAATTTTTTCAACTGGTTAGTTTTAGTTCCTCACCATCCTTGCTCTGTTTCGATACGGATATTGCTCAAGCTATTACCTTTCCCTGAGAAGCGGCAACTACTTCGTCGGGTCACATCAGTCTTCTTAACTTTGACTAGTGAAGGAAGCTCGGGTCTTAATTACAATCTAGCCAGCCGTGAAAATAAGTCTCAAGTACTCAAATTGGTTGAAGCAGCATTTAGACTTCTAGAAATATGCATATCTAAAAGACATCGGCCAGTCAGTGTTCCTGTAGTATAGGATGTCGAGACTAGCTAGCTAGTACTCCCTCCATTTCCAAATGTTTGTCTTTTTAGAGATTTCAACAAGTGACTACATATAGAGCAAAATGAGTGAATCTACACTCTAAAATATGTCTACATATATCCATATGTTGTGTCCATTTGAAATACTTAGAAATACAAATATTTGGGAATAGAGAGAGTACATGATAACGACAAGACGCAGTCCTCACACCTGCAAAGCCATGACAAAAGGTTGCAACCCGGCCAATGATCGTCACAGAGACGCTGTACACATGATTGACTTCCTAAAGTGGGTTCATAATGTCTGGCCCGTCTTTGAACTGTAGAGTATCGTAGTTGTTCAACCACACACATGGAACCTGGTTGATACCATCTGACACGATGGTGCAGTAAGGGCGTGCACCATGTATCTCTTCCTAATGTCACTCATTCCCAAGGGGAATCAATGTTTGAAATCGAGGACGCATCACATTGTCTAGGCCTTAGTGTCAAGGCTTAACTGATTAGTTGGAAAGTGATCTATTTGAACTCCTTCCTACACACTGTTCTTTCATAGATATATGGCAGACGAGTAAATGAGTAATCAAATAAGAGATGGATGGGAATGAAGCAGGAGCAAGAGCATCATGTATATATAAGAGATGAAGGCATACAAAGCAAGAAACGACCCTATGTAGTCGGCCCCTGAAATTAATGCCATGTTATTACCAAGCAGGGGTGCTAATGGGCATTGATTGATGGTTGTGTCCCTCACCGAGTAAAGCATGTATACATGTGGAAAATACACAGGAGCTCCTGGTTGCTCCACAGTCCACACCCCTATACGAATAATAAATGTAAAAAATATCAAAAATACCAAAAACTTCAAAAAAAATCTGAAACTTGAGGGTATCAAACTTGGGTTCTCAATCTACTTCCGTGTGAAATTTCATGAAAAAATATCAGGAAACGTATCCGTGGAGAAGAAAATAATGTCCAAACAAAAATCCATCAAAACAGTTTTTTTCTATACATAGGAAATTTTTGTCTTTTTTGCCACGAATACGTTTTCTGATATTTTTTTCACGAAATTTCACACAGGAGTAGATCGGGAACCCAATTTCTTGGTATTTTTTTGAATTTAATGTTTGTATAGGGGTGTGGAGCACCCAAGTGCTACAAATCCGCTTCCGTATACATATATAGTACTGTCTTGCAAAGTTGCATACAAGTCCATAAGATAAACATGAACCTCTGACACCTTTTTTTTACTAAATGAACTCTAACCCCTAGTCAGCTACACACGTTTTTTAGTGAAAGTCAGCTACATACATAGACAACTCATCTAGAAGGTGTTTGGTTCGTAATTTGATATTTTTTTTAAATATGCGTTTGGTTCACATGGTGTCTAATCAGATCTAAAGTAACCCAATAACATCGTTGTTCAAGGCACAACCGGGTTTGCTATTTGGTTAGGCATGGTACCATTTCCTTTTTAGTATGGTTTTTAATTTTCATTCTTGCCTAGAAAAAATACATACCTACCAAAAAAGCGAACATTTTTGGAGGAAAAAAACGTTTTTTAAATGTCTGAACAATATTTAAGATTTCAAACATTTTTCGAGGCGCAAAGTTTTTGATAAAAAATCTGAATATTTTCTAGCAGACATTTTTTAAAATAATATGTAAAAAAATAAAGTTTATAATTTTTTTAAAAATAATATTTTTTCAAACGCAAATAGTGTTAAACAATGCGAATTTTTTCCTAAAAAGTGATTATTATTTTTCATTTGTCAAACTTTTTAAATAACCCAAACATTTTTAAAATTGTTGATTTTTCTGAAAATATTGAACTTTTTTTGAAAGATCAAACCATTTTTATAAACACAATTTGTTTTTGAAACTTTTGACCATGAAATTTCGAATATTTTTTTGGAATATATTCAAATGTTTAGAACATTTTAAAAAATGAACAGTTTGAGAGAACAAAAAACCTTCAAGAAGGTTTCCAAAACCTAGTGGTGCAGTATGTTTTCTCCTAGATGGGCCAACCCAATAGATATCGCTATGTATCTCTGTGCATTTCAGCAACAATTCGACGCGTGAGCCAACCTTTCGTTTTTATAGTTATAAGGACAGTGGTATCCTCGGGGTACCAGAGTTTAAATCCTAGACTTGACATTGATGCTCCTATTTTTCTAGATTCCCACAATATGCATTCAGTGGGAGCAGACGTCCCCGTCGACTATGAAGGCGTCTCTGGCGACTTTGTCAATCTCAAGATAATGTGTCGGCTCAGTCTATTGGATATGCTCATAGGGGTTGGTGTGCGTGCGTGCATTCATAGGAGTGAGTTTATGTGCGTATGTATGAGTGTTTAAGTTTGTACTATATTAAAAAAAAACAATTCGACATGGTAAATAGGAAATCTTGTGCGGATGTGGCCGATCTCATTTTCTTGTTCCTTTCTTTCTTTCTTTTCCTACTAGTCTTTCCTTTCTTTTTTATTTACCTTTTTACCTTTTTATTTTTCAATTTATTTTATACACACAATTTTTTAAATACCTGATTAACATTTTTATATAATGTAATAACAATTTTCTTATAAATACGTGGGAAATATTTAATAAATATGTGTTGGAATTTTTCAAATACATAATAAACATTTACATATTAGGTAGTAACAACTCAAAAACGGGTTCACAGAAAACAAATGAACGTCATAAAATTTCATGAACATTTTATAAAATAAAATATTTTTAAAAAGGGACTATTTGGAATTTCAGAATAATTTCTAAAATTTGCACTTTTGTTATTTAATTATTATAGGAATTTAAAAACATTCGAAATTTGTGAACATTTTAAATTTGATTAACATTATTTAAATTCGTAAACATTCATAGAGTTTGGGAACATTTTAAAAATATGAGATGAATATTTTTTGTATATTTGTTTGTTGTTTATTTGTATTTTTAAATACGTGTGCATTTGTTTGTTGTTCTCCACAATATAATATTTCCCTATTTTTAATTTGAATAATTTTAAAAACTGTAAATATAAAATCTTTCTGCAAAAATTGTAAAACTGGCTCAAAACTAGCACAGGTCTCGCTCATAGCTACCATGATGGTGTGAGCAATGACCTACATCTCATAGAACCGGGAAATAAGAAAATAATCGGCCTAAACATGTGGCAGGCCGGCCCACGGGTGTTGGACGCGTTGCCCTAAGAAAAGAAATCCTTACCAGATCGAGCACACTATTCAAATGGACATGTTGTTCGATTTTTGTCAGACGAAGCACACAAAGATGGTTGATTAGCTTACGGGTGCGGTCGTTGAGACATAAAGAGTGGAATTGCTGCATATACCACATGGCCAAGTGTTTCTTCTTTTCAGGAAAACATGGCCAAGTGTTCAACCATAAAGTGTAGCATGCAGTAGACGTCAGGCAGCCACGACCACGTCCATCAGGACAAATAGGGATGCAGAAGGCCTGCTAGTCCCGCAAAACATGACTAACTGGGTGATTTTTTTGCGTGTTGCGGCGGTAATTTACAGATTAATTTCAGATGAGTTGTGTATGAAGAAAATGATCTGAATCAAAAGCTACTATTTTTTTTTTAATTTAGAAATGTTTCATACCACATGGCACCGCGTGTGAACAAAGAATATGCATGTGATTTGCATGGGGCTGTAAAATAGCGTTACTGGCTGCTGACATGGCACACTTGCTGAGGTGAAAGACCGCACATTGAGAGAATTATAGTTAGTGAAAATCATCTACTTAGAAATAGTAGATTAGTACGTTGCTCGAATGAAGAACCGGCGGGCTGGACAACACCAAGGGGTCCTGGCGGGCCACCGCTTTGGCACGCCCAAGGACAAACCACATAGGCAACTTCGTTGTCCCGACGCCACGCATTCGCAGACATGTGATTGCAATCACTGAACATTGTCCGTTGGTGAAGCTTCACCATGAGAAGTGTCGCCCGGGAGTTGGAATCTACAGAGGTGGAAGAACCCAAGTGAGATAAGACAGACGTCAGTTACAGCTAGAAATTATCAAGAAACATATAGCAAGATGGCTACACGTATCATACATGCCATAGATATTGGTGTTTCTACGAAGGTGTCCACTCATGCACCTCAGATAATTTCTACGAAGGTGTCCACTCATGCACCTCAGATATTGGTGTTGAGACATAAAGAGTAGAATTGCTGCAGGAACAAGATAAGGGAGGTGTGAAATGTCTACAAATAAGTGGATGCATAACAGCGCGGGGAAAGTATACGAGATAGCTAGATATATATAAGCGAATATGTCTGGCAAAAAAAAGATATAGGCAAATATGATTCGGTAGTGTGTAAAGTGACTGCTATTGTGTATTTAACCACTCGAAATATCGTCCGAGGCACACTTTATTTTGTACCAATTTTCTCTTACCGTTCTACCACATTTAATACCAGAACCAGCGCATTGCGATCCCCTTTAATCGACAGGTGATTTTGTCACATGGATGGCGCCACACTACGCTCTCTGACCAACCAAACCCTACCACATGGCAATCACGAATGTCTTCCTTCAGCAGGGCCATCCCAAACTCGTTCATTTTTTTCAGGGGTAGCTCCTTCCAATTCTGAACATGCCTACTGGTCCAGGACTTGTGCCATGGCAGTGTGTCGGATCTTGCCCGGTGTTCATCAAGCCCTGGAGAATGATCCAAGCTGAGGGATACAACCATTCACAACAATTTCTGAAATAATCATTTCTATTCTACACGAAAGGATAAATAAAATGGAGACACCCTATTATATGCGCTAATCAACTTCTGTGGTTAGCCGCTGAAATGCATTGAGGCCCGAGTTGATGCTCTTGTGGAGTTTAATCATTTTCAATAAAAAATGTGAAACATAATATTATCAGTTGGTTAGTTTAGGGAACATCATTTCTTTGACATCGGTTCTGAGATGTGTATGACTTTTTTTTGTGAGAAGGGACAACTACTTCATCCAGCCACATCTTATCTTTTGGCCAGTGAAGAAAAGTCTCAAGTGTAAGAAAAAGGCTCGCAACAGACTCGACTTTTCAGGAAGAGGCAGGTCGATCAGAATTCCTCTGATGAGGACATACTACGTTGGATACGACTAAAAATATTGCATACATATGTATATTTCAAAGTTGATTTCTAATTATGCGATGATTCATTTATGTTATCCAGGACAAAAATATTTCAACTATTTTTATTTTATGTCTAGTTGCAAAAGTATTGGACACTTTGTACAAATCATGTGTGATGGTAAAGCAAAGGGACATGATTGGATTGTACAATAAATTCTCAAACATGACTTTGGGCCCAAAAGAAATTAAAGATCAAGTCCCCCAAGTTCTGGACTTAGATTCACAAACGGGTATAACTTTTGAATAGGGACTCCAAATTGGACGAATCTTTTTTTGTTGAAACTTTTATGTCGTGAAATTTCCAACACAATATGATTCACCTTCAAATTACTCCCGAGCATGGAGATAGAGCAAAAGCGATGCAATGCTGCTGCAGAATTTGAGTCAAAATTCAATTTAAAAGGTGATGTGTCACCTCCAGCTAGGCCCATGGGTCTTGTACGGCCTAGGGTCGGGTTTTAGTTGCCTTGGAATGTGCGTCCACCCGCTTGGTTGTCACCCCTTAGGCATTGCAAGTAGATCAATCTCTAATGTTTTGTTTAGTTAAAATTAGCCATTGTAACTATGTGTACTTCGTGCATGTCCAACAACTAGGCCTAGACTGCTTTTGAAACCCCATATTTTGTCCACACTTCATTTATATATTGGCAATATTCAGATTGTTTTTATCATAGTTTTGCTTGTAGGGACTAGACCTTCATTATCGGGATGAAAATGATTTTACAATTCCCCGTAACCTCCAGAAGGTTGGTTTAGCAATTGATAAGGCACAACGTCATTGCACGTTTGTATTCGGTTCATCAAAGTTGTTCATCACCCTAATCGGAAGAGTGTGATTCTCATCGAAAGATTGGGACACCCTTGCCACTATCATCCTCGGTCTCAGATTAGGGGAGGCATCCCGCGAAGGCAATGCCAAAATGGTGAGAAAAACCCTAAAAATCGATGGAAAAATGGATGGTAAAGGAACAAAAACGCCTTATCCTACATGCTACCCTATCGCAACAGCCTGATCGTCCCCTACCATCTCCACGCGATTGGCTTAAATTTCTTCCGGTTATTTTAGCCAATAGTTTACCAGACAGAAGCATCTTTGGAATTTCTCCGTCTGGTCCCCACACATGGAACATAGATCTATATCGTGCCTTCTGCCATTTTCTTCATGTTCCCGCATGCTTCTAGCACACTACAAGCATATAGCACATGATATATTGCAGGTGTCCGACGATCATCTTGTTGGGTTTCGTAGTAATTTTCAAAATTTTCCTACGCTCACGCAAGATCATGGTGATGCATAGCAACGAGAGGGGAGAGTGTGATCTACGTACCCTTGTAGATCAACAGCGGAAGCGTTGACGCAACGTAGAGGAAGTAGTCGTACGTCTTCCCGATCCGACCGATCCAAGCACCATTACTCCGGCACCTCCGAGTTCTTAGCACACGTTCAGCTCGATGACGATCCCCGAGCTCCGATCCAGCAAAGCTTCGGGGATGAGTTCCGTCAGCACGACGGCGTGGTGACGATGATGATGTCCTACCGACGCAGGGCTTCGCCTAAGCACTACAACGATATGACCGAGGTGGAATATGGTGGCAGGGGGCACCGCACACGGCTAAGGAACGATCACGTGGATCAACTTGTGTGTCCTAGGGTGCCCCCTTGCCTTTGTATATAAAGGAGCCAAGGGGGAGGGTGCGGCCAGCCAAGGTGGGCGCGCCAAGGGGAGTCCTACTCCCACCGGGAGTAGGACTCCTAGTTGGACAAGGAAAGAGGGGAAAGAGGAGGAAGAGAGGAAGGAAAGGGGGGCGCCGCCCCCCTTCCCTTGTCCTATTCGGACTAGGCAGGGGAGGGGCGCGCGGCCACCTCCTGCCTCCTTCTCTCTTCTCCCTCAAGGCCCATGTAGGCCCAATAAACCCCCCGGTACTCCGGTAAAATGCCGATTTCACCTGGAACGATTCCGATGTCCAAATATAGGCTTCCAATATATCAATCTTTAAGTCTCGACCATTTCGAGACTCCTCGTCATGTCCGTGATTACATCTGGGACCCCGAACTAACTTCGGTACATCAAAATGCATAAACTCATAATAACTGTCATCGTAACGTTAAGCGTGCGGACCCTACGGTTCGAGAACAATGTAGACATGACTGAGACAAATCTCCGGTCAATAACCAATAGCGGGACCTGGATGCCCATATTGGCTCCTACATATTCTACGAAGATCTTTATCGGTCAGACCGCATAACAACATACGTTGTTCCCTTTGTCATCGGTATGTTACTTGCCCGAGATTCGATCGTCGGTATCCAATACCTAGTTCAATCTCGTTACCGGCAAGTCTCTTTACTCGTTCTGTAATACATCATCTCACAACTAACTTATTAGTTGCAATGCTTGCAAGGCTTATGTGATGTGCATTACTGAGAGGGCCCAGAGATACCTCTCCGACAATCGGAGTGACAAATCCTAATCTCGAAATACGCCAACCCAACATCTACCTTTGGAGACACCTGTAGTGCTCCTTTATAATCACCCAGTTACGTTGTGATGTTTGGTAGCACCCAAAGTGTTCCTCCAGCAAACGGGAGTTGCATAATGTCATAGTCATAGGAACATGTATAAGTCATGAAGAAATCAATAGCAACATACTAAACGATCGGGTGCTAAGCTAATGGAATGGGTCATGTCAATCAGATCATTCATCTAATGATGTGATCCCGTTAATAAAATAACAACTCTTTGTCCATGGTTAGGAAACATAACCATCTTTGATTAACGAGCTAGTCAAGTAGAGGCATACTAGTGACACTCTGTTTGTCTATGTATTCACACATGTATTATGTTTCCGGTTAATACAATTCTAGCATGAATAATAAACATTTATCATGAAATAAGGAAATAAATAATAACTTTATTATTGCCTCTAGGGCATATTTCCTTCAGTCTCCCACTTGCACTAGAGTTAATAATCTAGATCACATCACCATGTGATTAACATCGATAGTTCACATCATCATGTGATTAACACCCATAGTTCACATCGCCATGTGACCATCACCCAAAGGGTTTACTAGATTCAGTAATCTAGTTCACATCGCTATGTGATTAACACCCAAAGAGTACTAAGGTGTGATCATGTTTTGCTTGTGAGAGAATCTTAGTCAACGGGTCTGCCACATTCAGATCCACATGTATTTTGCAAATTTCTATGTCAACAATGTTCTGCATGGAGCTACTCTAGCTAATTGCTCCCACTTTCAATATGTATCTAGACCGAGACTTAGAGTCATCTAGATTAGTGTCAAAACTTGCATCGGCGTAACCCTTTACGACGAACCTTTTTGTCACGTCCATAATCGAGAAACATATCCTTATTTCACTAAGGATAATTCTGACCGCTGTCCAGTGATCTACTCCTAGATTACTATTGTACTCCCTTGCCAAATCAGTGCAGGGTATACAATAGATCTGGTATACAGCATGACATACTTTATAGAACCTATGGCCAAGGCATAGGGAATGACTTTCATTCTCTTTCTATCTTCTGCCGTGGTCGGGCTTTGAGTCTTACTCAACTTCACACCTTGTAATACAGGCAAGAACTCTTTCTTTGACTGCTCCATTTTGAACTACTTCAAAATCTTGTCAAGGTATGTACTCATTGAAAAAACTTATCAAGCGTCTTGATCTATCTCTATAGATCTTGATGCTCAATATGTAAGCAGCTTCACCGAAGTCTTTCTTTGAAAAAAACTCCTCTCAAACACTCCTTTATGCTTTACAGAATAATTCTACATTATTTCCGATCAACAATATGTCACCCACATATACTTATCAGAAATGCTGTAGTGCTCTCATTCACTTTCTTGTAAATACAGGCTTCACCGCAAGTCTGTATAACACTATATCCTTTGATCAACTTATCAAAGCGTATATCCTGACTCCGAGATGCTTGCACCAGTCCATAGATGGATCGCTGGAGCTTGCATATTTTGTTAGCATCTTTAGGATTGACAAAACCTTCTGGTTGCATCATATACAACTCTTCTTTAAATCCATTAAGGAATGTAGTTTTGTTTATCCATTTGCCAGATTTCATAAAAATGCGGCAATTGCTAACATGATTTGGACAGACTTAAGCATCGCTACGAGTGAGAAAATTTCATCGTAGTCAACACCTTGAACTTTGTCAAAAACCTTTTTCGACAAGTCTAGCTTTGTAGATAGTAACACTACTATCAGCGTCTGTCTTCCTCTTGAAGATCCATTTATTTTCTATGGCTTGCCGATCATCGGGCAAATCCATCAAAGTCCACACTTTGTTCTCATACATGGATCATATCTCAGATTTCATGGCTTCAAACCATTTCGCGGAATCTGGGCTCATCATCGCTTCCTCATAGTTCGCAAGTTTGTCATGGTCTAGTAACATGACTTCCAGAACAGGATTACCGTACCACTCTGGTGCGGATCTCACTCTGGTTTACCTACGAGATTCGGTAGTAACTTGATATGAAGTTACATGATCATCATCATTAGCTTCCTCACTAATTGGTGTAGTAGTCACAAGAATAGATTTCTGTGATGAACTACTTTCCAATAAGGGAGCAGGTACAGTTACCTCATCAAGTTCTACTTTCCTCCCACTCACTTCTTTCGAGAGAAACTCCTTCTCTAGAAAGGATCCATTCTTAGCAACGAATGTCTTGCCTTTGGATCTATGATAGAAGGTGTACCCAACATTTTCTTTTGGGTATCCTATGAAGACGCACTTCTCCGATTTGGGTTTGAGCTTATCAGGTTGAAACCTTTTCACATAAGCATTGCAACCTCAAACTTTAAGAAACGACAGCTTAGGTTTCTTGCCAAACCATAGTTCATACGGTGTCGTCTCAACGGATTTAGATGGTGCCCTATTTAATGTAAATGCAGCTGTCTCTAATGCATAACCCCAAAAACGATAGTGGTAGATCGGTAAGAGATATCATAGATCGCACCATATCTAATAAAGTACGGTTATGACGTTCGGACACACCATTACACTATGGTGTTCCAGGTGGCGTGAGTAGTGAAACTATTTCACATTGTTTTTAACTGAAGGCCAAACTCGTAACTCAAATACTCTTCTCTACGATCAGATCGTAGAAACTTTATTTTCTTGTTACGATGATTTTTCACTTCACTCTGAAATTCTTTGAACTTTTCAAATGTTTCAGACTTATGTTTCATCAAGTAGATATACTCATATCTGCTCAAATATTCTGTGAAGATCAGAAAATAATGATACCTGTCGCGAGCCTCAATATTCATCGGACCACATACATCAGTATGTATGATTTCCAAAAAATCTGTTGCTCGCTCCATTGTTCCGAAGAACAGAGTCTTAGTCATCTTGCCCATGAGGCATGGTTCACAAGCATCAACTGATTCATAATCAAGTGATTCCAAAAGCCCATCAGCATGGAGTTTCTTCATGCGCTTTACACCAATATGACCTAAACGGCAGTGCCACAAATAAGTTGCACTATCATTATTAACTTTGCATCTTTTGGTTTCAATATTATGATTATGTGTATCACTATGATCGAGATCCAACGAACTTGTTTCATTGGGTGTGTAACCATATAAGGTTTTATTCATGTAAACAAAACAACAATTTTATTCTCTTACTTAAATGAATAACCGTATTACAATAAACATGATCAAATCATATTCATGCTCAACACAAACACCAAATAACACTTATTTAGGTTCAACACTAATCCCGAAATTATAGGGAGTGTGCGATGATGATCATATCAATCTTGGAACCACTTCCAACACACATCGTCACTTCACCCTTAACTAGTCTTTGTTTATTCTGCAACTCCCGTTTCGAGCTACTAATCTTAGAAACTAATCCAGTATCAAATACTGAGGGGTTGCTATAAACACTAGTAAAGTACACATCAATAACATGTATATCAAATATACTTTTGTTCACTTTGCCATCCTTCTTATCCGCCAAATACTTGGGGTAGTACCGCTTCCAGTGACCAGTCCCTTTGAAGTAGAAGCACTTTAGTCTCAGGCTTAGGACCAGACTTGGGCTTCTTCACATGAGCAGCAACTTGCTTGCTGTTTTTCTTGAAGTTCCCCTTTTTTTCCTTTGCCCTTTTCTTGAAACTAGTGATCTTGTCAACCATCAACACTTGATGCTCTTTCTTGATTTCTACCTTCATCGATTTCATCATCATGAAAAACTCGGGATTCGTTTTCGTCATCCCTTGCATACTATAGTTCATCACGAAGTTCTACTAACTTGGTGATGGTGACTAGAGAATTCTGTCAATCACTATCTTATCTGGAAGATTAACTCCCACTTGATTCAAGCGATTGTAGTACCTAGACAATCTGAGCACATGCTCACTAGTTGAGCAATTCTCCTCCATCTTTTAGCTATAGAACTTGTTGGATACTTCATATCTCTCAACTCGGGTATTTGCTTGAAATATTAACTTCAACTCCTGGAACATCTCATATGGTCCATGACGTTCAAAACGTCTTTGAAGTCCCGATTCTAAGCCGTTAAGCATGGTGCACTAAACTATCAAGTAGTCATCATATTTAGCTAGCCAAACGTTCATAACGTCAGCATCTGCTCCTGCAATAGGTCTGTCACCTAGCGGTGCATCAAGGACATAATTCCTCTATGCAGCAATGAGGATAAACTTCAGATCACGGATCCAATCCGCATCATTGCTACTAACATCTTTCAACACAATTTTCTCTAGGAACATATCAAAATAAACACAGGGAAGCAACAACGCGAGCTATTGATCTACAACATAATTTGCAAAATACTGCCAGGACTAAGTTCATGATAAATTTAAGTTCAATTAATCATATTATTTAAGAACTCCCACTTAGATAGACATCTCTCTAATCCTCTAAGTGATCACGTGATCCAAATCAACTAAACCATGTTCGATCATCACGTGAGATGGAGTAGTTTCATTGGTGAACATCACTATGTTGATCATATCTACTATATGATTCACGCTCGACCTTTCGGTCTTTGTGTTCCGAGGCCATATCTGTATATGCTTGGCTCGTCAAGTATAACCTGAGTATTCCGCGTGTGCAACTGTTTTGCACCTGTTGTATTTGAACGTAGAGCCTATCACACCCGATCATCACGTGGTGTCTCAGCACGAAGAACTTTCGCAACGGTGCATACTCAGGGAGAACACTTCTTGATAATTTAGTGACAGATCATCTTATAATGCTACCGTCAATCAAAGCAAGATAAGATGCATAAAAGATAAACATCACATGCAATCAATATAAGTGATATGATATGGCCATCATCATCTTGTGCTTGTGATCTCCATCTCCGAAGCACCGTCATGATCACCATCGTCACCGGCACGACACCTTGATCTCCATCGTAGAATCATTGTCGTCTCGCCAATCTTATGCTTCCACAACTATCGCTACCGCTTAGTGATAAAGTAAAGCATTACAACGCGATTGCATTGCATACAATAAAGCGACAACCATATGGCTCCTGCCAGTTGCCGATAACTCGATTACAAAACATGATCATCTCATACAATAAAATTTAGCATCATGTCTTGACCATATCACATCACAACATGCCCTGCAAAAACAAGTTAGACGGCCTCTACTTTGTTGTTGCAAGTTTTACGTGGCTGCTATGGGCTTAAGCAAGAACCAATCTCACCTACGCATCAAAACCACAACGATAGTTTTTCAAGTTGATGCCGTTTTAACCTTCGCAAGGACCGGGCGTAGCCACACTCGGTTCAACTAAAGTTGGAGAGACTGTCGCCCGCAAGCCACCTATGTGCAAAGCACGTCGGGAGAACCGGTCTCGCGTAAGCGTACGCGTAATGTCGGTCCGGGTCGTCTCGTCCAACAATGCCGCCGAACCAAAGTATGACATGCTGGTAGGCAGTATGACTTATATCGCCCACAACTCACTTGTGTTCTACTCGTCCATATAACATCAAACCATAAAACCAGGCTCGGATGCCACTGTTAGGTTTCGTAGTAATTTCAAAATTTTCCTACGCTCACGCAAGATCGTGGTGATGCATAGCAACGAGAGGGGAGAGTGTGATCTACGTACCCTTGTAGATCAACAACGGAAGCATTGACGCAACGTAGAGGAAGTAGTCGTACGTCTTCCCGATCTGACCGATCCAAGCACCGTTGCTCCGGCACCTCCGAGTTCTTAGCACATGTTCAGCTCGATGACGGTCCCCGGGCTCCGATCCAGCAAAGCTTCGGGGATGAGTTCCGTCAGCACGACGGCGTGGTGACGATGATGATGTTCTACCGACGCAGGGCTTCGCCTAAGCACTACAACGATATGACCGAGGTGGAATATGGTGGCAGGGGGCACCGCACACGGCTAAGGAACGATCACGTGGATCAACTTGTGTGTCCTAGGGTGCCCCCTTGCCTCCATATATAAAGGAGCCAAGGGGGAGGGTGCGGCCATCCAAGGTGGGCGCGCCAAGGGGAGTCCTACTCCCACCGGGAGTAGGACTCCTAGTTGGACAAGGAAAGAGGGGAAAGAGGAGGAAGAGAGGAAGGAAAGGGGGGGGGCGCCGCCCCCTTCCCTTGTCCTATTCGGACTAGGAAGGGGAGGGGCGCACGGCCACCTCCTTCCTCCTTCTCTCTTCTCCCTCAAGGCCCATGTAGGCCCAATAAACCCCCCGGGGGGGGGGGGGTTCCGGTAACCCTCCGGTACTCTGGTAAAATGCCGATTTCACCTGGAACGATTCCGATGTCCAAATATAGGCTTCCAATATAACAATCTTTATGTCTCGACCATTTCGAGACTCCTCGTCATGTCCGTGATTACATCCGGGGCCCCGAACTAACTTCGGTACATCAAAATGCATAAACTCATAATAACTGTCATCGTAACGTTAAGCGTGCGGACCCTATGGTTCAAGAACAATGTAGACATGACTGAGACAAATCTCCGGTCAATAACCAATAGCGGGACCTGGATGCCTATATTGGCTCCTACATATTCTACGAAGATCTTATTAGTTGCAATGCTTGCAAGGCTTATGTGATGTGCATTACTGAGAGGGCCCAGAGATACCTCTCCGACAATCGGAGTGACAAATCCTAATCTCGAAATACGCCAACCCAACATCTACCTTTGGAGACACCTGTAGTGCTCCTTTATAATCACCCAGTTACGTTGTGACGTTTGGTAGCACCCAAAGTGTTCCTCCCGCAAACGGGAGTTGCATAATCTCATAGTCATAGGAACATGTATAAGTCATGAAGAAAGCAATAGCAACATACTAAACGATCGGGTGCTAAGCTAATGGAATGGGTCATGTCAATCAGATCATTCACCTAATGATGTGATCCCATTAATCAAATAACAACTCTTTGTTCATGGTTAGGAAACATAACCATCTTTGATTAATGAGCTAGTTAAGTAGAGGCATACTAGTGACACTTAGTTTGTCTATGTATTCACACATGTATTATGTTTCTGGTTAATACAATTCTAGCATGAATAATAAACATTTATCATGATATAAGGAAATAAATAATAACTTTATTATTGCCTCTAGGGCATATTTCCTTCACATCTTTGGTACAGTTGCGAATTATGCATCTTGTATTCCTTATACTAGCTAATATTCTCTGCATTTTCCCAATGGTGGAGCAATTTGGTAGCTAGGACATTCGACAATGATAACTAGTGAGTCAGATGGCAGTGTATCTCATGACACTTTATATGACTCGGTGACTGTTTACAACCTTCTTTATGCCCCTCATTCCGAATAAACAAAGCAAACAAAGTTTATGTCTTTGCTTGGGCATCTAAGACTGAAAAAAGAGGAAGTGTATATGTGTATATTTATAGATGTAGAATAAGAAGGGTGAGTGATAAGAAAAACAAGGAAGATCAACAAGAGGTGGAAACATTTAAGAGCCAAGGCGCACATAAATAAGAGAAGGCACCGCCTTAATAGAACTTTCAGCGTGATAGATTGACATGTAGGCTGCATTAGCGTCGATTAGGCAACTGAGATGAAGCTATGGCTGCTTGGTTGTCTGTATGCACCCTTCACGTATGTTAATAGGAGTTGTTTGATTGCTTGCATGTCTACTTTGAGACATCAAGGACCCTTGCATTTTGTTTATCATCTAGACTGAACATGAGAGTATACAGTCACACGATAGGGTTTATAGATTTAAAAAATTAGCGTATACCATCTGATAAACCAGACAAAAGGGATGACCTCACTAGAAGTTATGCCATCCTCGTGGTGTGGCATATGAATCAACTCACATTTTGTTCAAATGTTACAACTCATGTTGCATGTCTGGTAGGCCTTGCCACCTCACTAGAACACTCTGAACTTATTCTGCTCCAAGCATCCGGTTATGAATTGTCAAGAATAGTGGGAAACATCATGCGACAATACTACTTGGTATAGGGGAAGGGGCGTTGTATCTTGATCATACTTGTTAATATGATGGATCTTTAGAAGGGATAGAACACCTAAGCCTTCAGACTTCTTTGGGGAACCACCAAGAACTCTACTACTTACTTTATTAAGAAGAAAATAATTGATCGATCAATATGGAAAGTCGGACGAAAATTCACAAGACAAGCAAGACCTTCCTAGTTATACTACACCAACATCTCTAGGGTTGCCAGCCCGAATTCCAGATACACCACTACAACCTATGCAACATATCAGCACCACCTTCCCGAGCCACCGTCTCGAGATGCATCGCTCACATTGCAAGCTACAACGCTGGCCTGGCCTGGATGCCTCAGAACCCTAGTTTCACCCACCCTTTTGATAATCGTCCCTCCGTTCGAGGATTAGGGAGTAAAATGAATAGAACTACCACAACTGCGGGATGATTTTAGCAGAAAACCATCACTTTAGAAATCGTTGCACTTTGCACCTCACCGAAAATTTGACACTGGCAAAAAAGACTAAATGATTTTTTGAACAGAATTTGATGTGAAAAGAACGCACATGGATGACGCAACACTTAATGGCCATTAACAATCATCCAACCGACGCAATCAGAATGCATTTCCCAAAAAAGGAAACAACGGGCGACGCAACTAGCTCGCCCACTCGCTCATGCCCCACTCCACCTCCCTTGCATCTTCACCATCTCGGCACGCAATGTCTTTCTGGAAAGACGGGGAGGAGAGCAGCAAGGAGGAGTTGAGCTACACTGGCATGGGCATGGATCCATGGGTAACATTTTGCACTAGTTTGGTTTTGAGATTGGGTTAGGGTATGCATTTTGGTATTTTCCATTTCAGATCTGAGTTAAGCTATATTGATGCTTCTTGTCAAAGAAGAAAAACCCTAAGACCACCATTGATGCTTCCTTCTATGGCTCATTGGCTCATCCGGACACTGAATGAAAGCTTCACTAGTTTAGGGCCAAGAAACTTGTTGCATTTAATGGCATAGATATAGGCAAGAGATCGTATGCCTATAGTAAGCATGTAATTTGTCCTTTCCTTCTTGTTTAAGCTAGGCATTTTGGTATAAAACTGAATTAGTTTGATTTCAATGTTTACTAATCTTTGTATTGTTGATTGATACTAGTTTTGTGTTGAATCTTGATGTTTTGACGACTTGCAAATTAGTTAACTAAATTTAGTATTCTAGTTGCTGACTTGAAAATTATTATTGTAATTGGTTAACTAAAATTATTATTCTAGGTGTTAAATCTTGTAGTTGTTGACTTGCAAATTAGTTAATTGAATTTAGTATTGTAATGAATCTTATAGTTGTTTACTGCAAAGTAGTTAACTGAATTTTAGTTTAACTAAATCTTGTAGGTTTTAAGCTAACTAGTTAATTTACTTTTGGTTTTAACATAATCTTATAGATGTTCACTGAGTATTGGTTTGAACTAAATCTTGTACGTGTGCACCGACTACTAGTTTTAACAGAATCTTGTAGGTAGGTGTTCACTAGCTAACTAGTTAACTGGCTATTGGTTTGACTGAATCTTGTAGGTTCTAGTTCACTAGCTAACTGACATTATGTTTTCACTGAATCTTGTAGGTGCACTAGTTAGATAGTGAACTGAATTTTGGTTTTCACTGAATCTTAGTTGCACTAGTTAAATATTGAACTAAATTTTGGCTTTCACTAGATCTTGTAGGTACACTAGTTAACTACATTTTGGTAGTGGTAATTGAATTCTACATTGTTTGCACTGAGATATTGACGATGGAGTGGTTGAGTGGTTTGATGGTCCTTGCCATGTTATAATGCAGAGGTGGATAATAAAACTTTAGGACATGTTTCATTAGTGAAATGATGGAAGGGTGATGGATAGAAAAGCTTATGACAAAGAAATAGCCCAGCATAAAAGCAGATTGAGTTCCTGCGCAAGCAGTAGACTGATCTTGTTGAATATGTTGGCAAGTTATTTTAGTGGCAAGATGCAAACATGCAACAGATATGGACTATGAGAATTCGGCAAAGGATGTTGACGATGTGAAGAAGAATATAGCATAGCGAGAAAAGCAGTGTAAGATGGCGCTGAAGATGGAGAAGTTGAAGTTCACTAAGGAGGAGAGGTGCATCCCTTATTCTCAGGTAGATATCATGAGGAACATCAGGCGGGCCATGACGGAGATCAAGGAACTATTCTTCCGTGAAACAATTTTATCGTTGTCTCAAGTTTCTGTTCTTCCGCGATCCCATCCGAAGGCCTTTTTTGGTACTCTACCGGAGGTGGAAACCATTGGGGAGGCAATCTTCATTGACCTTGCTGCGTCCATGATGATGTGTGAGTAGTTCCCACAGGACCTACGGGTCCATATCAGTAGCTAGATGGCTCTCTCTCTCTCTATCTCTCCCTCTCCCTCTCTTGATCTTCAATAAAATGATCTCCTCTGAGAACAAACTGATGTAAACATTTGAAGTGTGTTTGTTGGGATCCAATGAATTATGGGTTTATGATCAAATTATTCACTAAAAGTATATAGTCTTGTCTAAGATTTTTATATATGTGATTTTATAGCCTTGTATTTCTCTCCAGTCTATCTATCTCTTTTGGCCAATTAAATCAATTTATCTTCAATGGGAGAGGTGCTTGGTAGTAGGTTCAATCTTGCAGTGTCCTTACTCTTTGACAGGAGGAACTGCAAGACATGCATTTGTATTGTTGCTACTAAGGATAAAATGATTGGGCTAGAACATATTAATTGACCTTGCTTTGTCTACATCTTTATCTCATCTTGCTAAAAGCATTACTCAGTTTGTTATGAACTTAATACTTTGAGATGCATGCTAGATAGCGGTCTTGGGGTGGAGTAATAGTAGTAGGAGCTAGTAAGTTTAAATGACTACTGATGTCTACTACACAACTTGTTCTTGTAGACTCATCTTGGGCCTCCAAGCACAGAGTTGTGTAGGACAGTAGCAAATTTCTCTCAAGTGTATGACCTAAGGTTTATCAATCCGTGGAGGGCGTAGGATGAAGATGGTCTCTCTAAACAACCCTGCAACCAAATAATAAAAAGTCTCTTGTGTCCCCAACACACCAAATATAATGGTAAATCATACAGGTGCACTAGTTCGATGAAGAGATGATGATAAAATATGTAGTAATGATAGTAGATATTGATTTTTGTAATAGTGACAATAAATAAACAACAAGGTAACAAGTAAAAAAAGTGAGCAAAAATGGTATTGCAATGCTTAGAAACAAGGCCTAGGGTTCATACTTTCGCTAGTGCAATCCCTCAACAATGCTAACATAGTTGGATCATATAACCATCCATCAACGTGCGATAAAGAATTACTCCCAAATTCCTATTAGTAAAGAGCATAAGATAGAAATTGTTTGTAGGGTACAAAAGCACCTCAAAGTTATCCTTTCCGACCGATCTATCGAGCTATTCCTATAAGTGTCACAAGTAGCCCAATAGTTCGTACTAAAATAACACCATATGATAGACATCAACCAACTCTAATGTCACCTAGATACTTCAATATCAACACGAGTATCCGTGAGTTGATTATAAGATATGCATCAAAAAAATTCAGATTCATAATACTCAATCCAACACAAAGAACTTCAAAGAGTGCCCCAAGATTTGTACCGGAGAAACAAGGACGAAAATGTGCATCAACCCCTATGCATAGATTACCCCAATGTCACCTCGGGAATCCGCGAGTTAAGTGCCAAAACATACATCGAGTGCTCTCAAATCCAACAAAGTATTCAATCCGACAAAAGTGAAATCTCAGAGGTAGAACTCAATTCATCACAACAAGATAGAGAGGGGAAAACACCATATGATCCAACTGTATTAACAAAGCTCGCGATACATCAAGATCGTACCAAATCAAGAACGCGCGCGCGAGAGAGAGAGAGAGAGAGATCAAATACATAGCTACTAGTATAAACCCTCAGCCCTGAGGGTGGACTACTCCCTCCTCATCATGGTGGCCGCCGAGATGATGAAGATGGCCTCCGGTGATGATTTCCTCCTCTGGCAGAGTGCCAGAATAGGTCCAGATTGTTTTTCGTGGCTACAAAGGCTTGCGGCAGCGGAACTTCTGATCTAGGGTTATTTCTGGGGGTTTCTGTATTTATAGGATTTTTTGGCGTCGGTCTCACGTCCAGATAGGCTTCGAGGGGCCCACTACCCACCAACACACGCCGGAGGGGCTGGCATGCATTGGTGGGTAGTGGCCACCTCGTGGCTCTTCTAGCCCTCCCATGAAGCTTCTAGTGCCTCTTTTCTTCCAAAACAATCGTCAAAAAGTTGCATTGCATTTGGAGAACTTTGATTTCTACACAAAAAACAACACCACAGTAGTTCTGCTGAAAACAACGTCAGTCCAGGTTAGTTTCATTTAAATCATATAAAATTGCCCCCAAACCATATAAAATTGTTGTAAACATGGCATGAATACTTCATAAATTATGGATACGTTGGAGACGTATCATCTACTTATCATGGGCGTAATGCCTATGTATTGATCATGCCATGAAGAATCATCATAACTATGCACTATTCTATCAATTGTCCAATAGTAATTGGTTTACGCACTGTCACTATGCTCATGAGAGAGATGCCTCTAGTGAACCAATGGCCCTCGGGTCCATCTTCCACATTTACTAAAACCCTAAAAAAATTATCACTATGTTTATTTTAATTTTATAAATCCACCACTATCAGATTTAATCCTTGCAATTTGCGAGAACAACGGGATTGACAACCCTCTTGCCTTCGTTGGGTAGAAGCATTTGCTTTGTGTGTCTATGCAGGTATCGCTTATGTTGTTTGTGCCTCCTACTAGTTCGATAAACCTTGGTTCTTAACTGAGGGAATATACTATCTGCTATTCCCGCCATCCCACAATATAAGACGTTTTTGCAAGCTAGTTTAGCTTGGAAAAACGTCTTATATTGTGGGATGGAGGGATTACTATACTACATCACCCTTCCTCTTCGGGAAAAGCCCAACACTATCACAAGTAGAACCAGCCCACCTGACCACCTTCCTCCCCTAGCTCCTGCCCCCCTTGTTTGCAAGCCACGGTTCCCATCCTGGCATCCCGGCCACCTCAGGTTGATCCTTTCGCTGAATCTAGCAGTTGTCAAGTCGGGGACGGCAACCCCACGCTGCCTTCTGCCTACCTATACCAAGAGTGGCCGACACCTCATCCTCAGCTTTCAGCATCGTCGGACTCCATCATGCACTGCACGGCCAGACCCTGTCGCTTGCCGTGCGGCCCCTCCTGTCGTCTCATGTGCCTAAGACCGAGCCCTGGGTCTCTGCCACCCGAGGTCCTCCAACCGCCGCAGTGCTTCCCAACCATGGTCAACCCCTCGACTCTTCCTCTTCGTCACTCTACACCAGGGAGGTCACACCGAGCACATGATTTGGCCACCCGGCAGCAGATCCGATTATGACAACATGGCCCTTGAGTCCCTCATTGACTCCAGCCAATGCGAGTTCTAACCACCACTAGCCCTGGGCAGGGCCATAAGCACTGAATCTGACATAGGGGAAGGAGAGCATCCTGCTCTCTTCATCCTTTCTCGGGGGACTTGGGCAGACCTCCACCAGAACCCATCCAATAGGTGAATCTCCCACTCACCCACCCATCCCCCATACTCAACGGCCATAGAGCATTCGCCGACAGCGACGGGGAGGGCGCGGAGGGAGGACGACACTGCTCGACGATGCTCCAGGGAAGACAAAGAAGGATACTGGATCACCAAAGCAAAAAAGCAGTCGTGTGGTTCTCTCATTGTTTTGATGCAATACTGTAAAATATTTCGGATTTCAAAATTGTGTTCTTGTCTTGTAGTATAGTTCGTCGCTCATTCGACTGAGTGATCATGTGATTGATATACTAAGCAGCTGGCAGTTGCATATATGATCTCTAAACTAAGAAGATGGCATTGAATATTGTGTATATGATGTCTAAACAAAGCAATGCAAGACACCATATGCATGATATGAGAAATATAAACATTGCAAGTTAGAGAATACACCTCGGGTGGGATATAGGACTAGGTTATCCTATTTACAGGATGGGTGCTTTGAGATGTTACAGTGTTTGTGCCTCTATCAGAAATCTGGTTCTGCCACATGGGCGGTCCATCAAGGATATTTTCAAGCTATCTTCCTTTAAAATATACACTTTTTTGACACAAGCAATGCACAAAAAATGCCCTATATAATTTGTTATTTGGTGATGTCTACTACACAACCTTCTTCTTGTAGACTTTGTTGGGCCCCCAAGTGCAGAGGTTTGTAGGATAGTAGCAAATTTCCCTCAAGTGGATGACCTAAGGTTTATCAATCCGTGGGAGGCGTAGGATGAAGATGGTCTCTCTCAAGCAACCCTGCAACCAAATAACAAGGAGTCTCTTGTGTCCCCAACACACCCAATACAATGGTAAATTGTATAGGTGCACTAGTTCGGCGAAGAGATGATGATACAAGTGCGATATGGATGGTAGATATAGGGTTTTTGTAATCTGATAATATAAAAACAGCAAGGTAACTAATGATAAAAGTGAGCGTAAATGGTATTGCAATGCGTTGAAACAAGGCCTAGGGTTCATACTTTCACTAGTGCAAGTTCTCTCAACAATAATAACATAATTGGATCATATAACTATCCCTCAACATGCAACAAAGAGTCACTCCAAAGTCACTAATAGAGGAGAACAAATGAAGAGATTATGGTAGGGTACGAAACCACCTCAAAGTTATCATTTCTAACCGATCTATTCAAGAGTCTGTAGTAAAATAACATGAAGCTATTCTTTCCGTTCAATCTATCATAGAGTTCGTACTAGAATAACACCTTAAGACACAAATCAACCAAAACCCTAATGTCACCTAGATACTCCAATGTCACCTCAAGTATCCGTCGGTATGATTATACGATATGCATCACACAATCTCAGATTCATCTATTCAAACCAACACAAAGTACTTAAAAGAGTGCCCCAAAGTTTCTACCGGAGAGTCAAGACGAAAACGTGTGCCAACCCCTATGCATAGGTTCATGGGCGGAACCCGCAAGTTGATCACCAAAACATACAATAAGTGGATCAATAGAATACCCCATTGTCACCACGGGTATCCCACACAAGACATACATCAAGTGTTCTCAAATCCTTAAAGACTCAATCTGATAAGATAACTTCAAAGGGAAAACTCAATCCATTACAAGATAGTAGAGGGGGAGAAACATCATAAGATCCAACTATAATAGCAAAGCTCGCAATACATCAAGATCGTATCACCTCAAGAACACAAGAGAGAGAGAGAGAGAGAGAGAGAGAGAGAGATCAAACACATAGCTACTGGTACATACCCTCAGCCCCGAGGGTGGACTACTCCCTCCTCGTCATGGAGAGCGTCGGGATGATGAAGATGGCCACCGGTGAGGGTTCCCCCCTCCGGCAGGGTGCCGGAACGGGTCTAGATTGGTTTTCGGTGGCTACGGAGGCTTCTGGCGGTGGAACTCCCGATCTATTCTTCTCCCTGATGGATTTTGGGTATATTGGCATATATAGGAGGAAGAAATACGTCAGGGGAGCCACGAGGGGCCCACGAGGGTGGAGGGCACGCCCCCTGCCTCGTGCCTTCCTCGTTGCTTCCCTTACGTACACCCCAAGTCTTCTGGATTGCGTTCGTTCCAAAAATAAGTTCCGTGAAGTTTCAGTTCAATTGGACTCCGTTTGATTTTCCTTTTCTGCGATACTCTAAAACAAGGAAAAAACAGAAACTGGCACTGGGCTCTAGGTTAATAGGTTAGTCCCAAAAATCATATAAAATAGCATATAAATGCATATAAAACATCCAAGGTTGATAATATAATAGCATGGAACAATCAAAAATTATAGATACGTTGGAGACGTATCAGCATCCCCAAGCTTAATTCCTGCTCATCCTCGAGTAGGTAAATGATAAAAACAGAATTTTTGATGTGGAATGCTACCTAACATATTTATCCATGTAATTCTGTTTATTATGGCAAGAATATTCATATCCATGAGATTCAAGACAAAATTTTAATATTGACAAAAAAATAATAATACTTCAAGCATACTAACAAAGCAATCATGTCTTCTCAAAATAACATGGCCAAAGAAAGTTGTCCCTACAAAATCATATAGACTGGCTAAGCTCCATCTTCACCACACAAAGTATTTAAATCATGCACAACCCCGATGACAAGCCAAGCAATTGTTTCATACTTTTGGTGTTCACAAACTTTTTCAATCTTCACGCAATACATGAGCGTGAGCCATGGATATAGCTCTATAGGTGGAATAGAATGGTGGTTGTGGAGAAGACAAAAAGGAGAAGATAGTCTCACATCAACTAGGCATATCAACGGGCTATGGAGATGCCCAACAATAGATATCAATGCGAATGAGTAGGGATTGCCATGCAACGGATGCACTAGAGCTATAAGTGTATGAAAGCTCAAAAAGAAACTAAGTGGGTGTGCATCCAACTTGCTTGCTCACAAAGACCTAGGGAATTTTGAGGAAGCCCATCATTGGAATATACAAGCCATGTTCTATAATGAAAGATTCCCACTAGTATATGAAAGTGACAACATAGGAGACTCTCTGTCGTGAAGATCATGGTGCTACTTTGAAGCACAAGTGTGGTAAAAGGATAGTAGCATTGCCCCTTCTCTCTTTTTCTCTCCGTGTTTTGTTTTTTTTGTTTTTTTGGGCCTTCTCTCTTTTTTGGGGGTCCTTCTCTTTTTTTGGCCTCTTTTTTCTCTTTTTTATTTTTCGTCCGGAGTCTCATCCCGACTTGTGGGGGAATCATAGTCTCCATCATCCTTTCCTCACTGGGACAATGCTCTAATAATGATCATCATCACACTTTTATTTACTTACAACTCAAGAATTACAACTCGATACTTAGAACAAAATATGACTCTATATGAATGCCTCTGGCGGTATACCGGGATAGCAATGAATCAAGAGTGACATGTATGGAAGAATTATGAACTGTGGCTTTGCCACAAATGCGATGTCAACTACATGATCATGCAAGCAATATGACAATGATGGAGCGTGTCATAATAAACGGAACGGTGGAAAGTTGCATGGCAATATATCTCGGAATAACTATGGAAATGCCATAATAGGTAGGTATGGTGGCTGTTTTGAGGAAGGTAAATGGTGGGTTTATGGTACCAGCGAAAGTTGTGTGGTACTAGAGAGGCTAGCAATGGTGGAAGGGTGAGAGTGCGTATAATCCATGGACTCAACATTAGTCATAAAGAACTCACATACTTATTGCAAAAATCTATTAGTTATCAAAACAAAGTACTACGCGCATGCTCCTAGGGGGTTAGATTGGTAGGAAAATACCATCGCTCATCCCTGACCGCCACTCATAAGGAAGACAATCAATAAATAAATCATGCTCCGACTTCATGACATAACGGTTCACCATACGTGCATGCTACGGGAATCACAAACTTTAATACAAGTATTTCTCAAATTCACAACTACTCAACTAGCATGACTCTAATATCACCATCTTCATATCTCAAAACAATCATCAAGTATCAAACTTCTCATAGTATTCAATGCACTCTATATGAAAGTTTTTATTATACCCATCTTGGATGCCCATCATATTAGGACTAGTTTCATAACCAAAGCAAACTACCATGCTGTTCTAAAGACTCTCAAAATAATATAAGTGAAGCACGAGAGTTCATCTAGTTATTCAAAATAAAACCACCTTCGTGCTGTAGAAAGATATAAGTGAGGCACTAGAGCAAATCACAAACTACTCTAAAAGATACAAGTGAAGATCAATGAGTAGTCAAATAATTATGCAACTATATGCAGACTCTCTAACATTTAAGAATTTCAGATCTTGGTGTTTTATTCAAACAACAATCAAAACAAAGTAAAATTACATTCTAAGAATAGCAAACATCATCTGAAGAAGCAAAAACTTAGGATCAATCAAAACTAACCGATAGTTGTTGAAGAAGAAAGGTGGGATGCCAACCGGGGCATCCCCAAGCTTAGACGCTTGAGACTTCTTGAAATATTATCTTGGGATGCCTTGGGCATCCCCAAGCTTGAGCTTTTGTGTCTCCTTAATTCCTCTCATATCACGGTCTCCCTAAATCTCAAAAGCTTCATCCACACAAAACTCAACAAGGACTCGTGAGATAAGTTAGTATAAACCAATGCAAAAACCTTATCATACTCTACTGTAGCAAATCACTAGAATTATTATTCAACATTGCATGCTAAATTCCTCTGCATATTTAATAGTCCTATCCTCAAATAGAATCATTAAAGAAGCAAACATATGCAAACAATGCAAACATAACAGCAATCTGCCTAAACAGGACAGTCTGTAAAGAGTGCAGCAACATCCATACTTCCCTACCTCCAAAAATTATGAAAGAAAATTCCCACTGTATTAAATTTATCAGAGCTTTTTATACAAAAGGTTTCAACATTTTCTCACATTCTGACTTTTCTAGGGAATTTTTGCAACAGTGGTAAACTTTCTGTTTTCAAACAGCAACATGTGGACTTGTAAAATAAGCATAGTAAAGGGTATCAATGCCACTTTTATTGAAATAAAAGATGCAAAACATTGTTCTAAATAAAATAAATAAAATCCTAACAAAATAAATTGACGCTCCAAACAGAACACATATCATGTGGTGAATAAAAATATAGCTCCAAGTAAAGTTACCGATGAACGAAGACGAAAGAGGGGATGCCTTCCGGGGCATCCCCAAGCTTAGGCTCTTGGTTGTCCTTGAATATTACCTTGGGGTGCCTTGGTAATCCCCAAGCTTAGGTTCTTGCCACTCCTTATTCCATAATCCATCGAATCTTTACCCAAAACTTTAAAACTTCACAACACAAAACTTAACAGAAAACTCGTAAGCTCCGTTAGCGAAAGAAAACAAAACACCACTTCAAGGTACTGTAACGAACTCATTCTTTATTTATATTGATGTTAAACCTACTGTATTCCAACTTCTATATGTTTTATAAACTATTTTACTAGCCATAGATTCATTAAAATAAGCAAACAACACATGAAAAACCGAAACTGTCAAAAACAGAACAGTCTGTAGTAATCTGTAACTAACGTAAACTTATGGAACCCCAAAAATTCTAAAATAAATTGCTGGACGTGAGGAATTTATCTATTAATCATCTGCAAAAATAATTATCTAAATATCACTCTCCGATAAAAAATGGCAGCAATTCTCGTGAGCGCTAAAGTTTCTGTTTTCTTACAGCAAGATCAACAAGACTTTCTCCAAGTCTTCCCAATGGTTCTACTAGGCACAAACACTAATTAAAAGCATAAAAACTCAATAATAACAGAGACTAGATACATTATTTATTGCTAAACAGGAGCAAAAAGAATGTAACAAAAATAAAGTTGGGGTTGCCTCCCAACAAGCGCTATCGTTTAACGCCCCTAGCTAGGCATGATGATTTCAATGATGCTCACATAAAAGATAAGAAATGAAACATAAAGAGAGCATCATGAAGAATATAACTAGCACATTTAAGTCTAACCCACTTCCTATGCATAGGGATTTTGTGAGCAAACAACTTATGGAAACAATAATCAACTAGCATAGGAAGGCAAAACAAGCATAAATTTAAAACTTTAAGCACATAGAGAGGGAACTTGATATTATTGCAATTCCTACAAGCATATATTCCTCCCTCATAATAATTTTCAGTAGATTCATGAATGAATTCAACAATATAACCATCACATAAAGCATTCTTTTCATGATCTACAAGCATAGAAAATTTACTACTCTCCACATAAGCAAAATTCTTCTCATTCGAAATACTAGTGGGAGCAAACTCAACAAAATAATTGTCATGTGAGGCATAATCCAATTGAAAACTAAAATCATGATGACAAGTTTCATGGTTATCATTATTTTTAATAGCATACAAGTCATCACAATAATCATCATATATAGCAACTTTGTTCTCATAATCAATTGGAACCTCTTCCGAAATAGTGGAATCATTACTAAATAAAGTCATGACCTCTCCAAATCCACTTTTATAATTATCACAATAAGATTTAACATCCTCCAAAATAGTGGAATCATAACTTCCTAAAGTTGACACTCTTCCAAACCCACTTTCATCAATATAATCATCATAAATAGGAGGCATGCTATCATCATAATAAATTTACTCATCAAAACTTGGGGGACAAAAAATATCATCTTCATCAAACATAGCTTCCCCAAGCTTGAGGCTTTGCATATCATTAGCATCATGGATATTCAAAGAATTCATACTAACAACATTGCAATCATGCTCATCATCCAAAGATTTAGTGCCAAACATTCTAATGCATTCTTCTTCTAACACTTTGGCACAATTATCGGAATCCTTATTTTCATGAAAGACATTAAAAAGATGAAGCATATGGGGTATCCTCAATTCCATTTTTTTATAGTTTTGTTTTATAAACTAAACTAGTGATGAAACAAGAAACTAAAAGATTCGATTGCAAGATCTAAAGATATACCTTCAAGCACTCACCTCCCCGGCAACGGCACCAGAAAAGAGCTTGATGTCTACTACACAACCTTCTTCTTGTAGACGTTGTTGGGCCTCCAAGTGCAGAGGTTTGTAGGACAGTAGCAAATTTCCCTCAAGTGGATGACCTAAGGTTTATCAATCCGTGGGAGGCGTAGGATGAAGATGGTCTCTCTCAAGCAACCCTGCAACCAAATAACAAAGAGTCTCTTGTGTCCCCAACACACCCAATACAATGGTAAATTGTATAGGTGCACTAGTTCGGCGAAGAGATGATGATACAAGTGCAATATGGATGGTAGATATAGGGTTTTTGTAATCTGATAATATAAAAACAGCAAGGTAACTAATGATAAAAGTGAGCATAAACGGTATTGCAATGCGTTGAAACAAGACCTAGGGTTCATACTTTCACTAGTGCAAGTTCTCTCAACAATAATAACATAATTGGATAATATAACTATCCCTCAACATGCAAAAAAAGTCACTCCAAAGTCACTAATAGAGGAGAACAAACGAAGAGATTATGGTAGGGTACGAAACCACCTCAAAGTTATCCTTTCTGATCGATCTATTCAAGAGTCCATAGTAAAATAACATGAAGCTATTCTTTCCATTCAATCTATCATAGAGTTCATACTAGAATAACACCTTAAGACACAAATCAACCAAAACCCTAATGTCACCTAGATACTCCAATGTCACCTCAAGTATCTGTGGGTATGATTATACGATATGCATCACACAATCTCAGATTCATCTATTCAAACCAACACAAAGTACTTCAAAGAGTGCCCCAAAGTTTCTACCGGAGTCAAGACGAAAACGTGTGCCAACCCCTATGCATAGGATCATGGGCGGAACCCGCAAGTTGATCACCAAAACATACATCAAGTGGATCAATAGAATACCCCATTGTCACCACGCAAGACATACATCAAGTGTTCTCAAATCCTTAAAGACTCAATCCGATAAGATAACTTCAAAGGGAAAACTCAATCCATTACAAGAGAGTAGAGGGGGAGAAACATCATAAGATCCAACTAAAATAGCAAAGCTCGCGATACATCAAGATCGTATCACCTCAAGAACACAAGAGAGAGAGAAAGATCAAACACATAGCTACTGGTACATACCCTCAGCCCCGAGGGTGGACTACTCTCTCCTCGTCATGGAGAGCGCCGGGATGATGAAGATGGCCACCGGTGAGGGTTCCCCCCTCCGGCAGGGTGCCGAAACGGGTCTAGATTGGTTTTCGGTGGCTACGGAGGCTTCTGGCGGCGGAACTCCCAATCTATTCTGCTCCCCGATGGTTTTTGGGTATATTGGTATATATAGAGGAAGAAATACGTCAGGGGAGCCACGAGGGGCCTATGAGGGTGGAGGGCGCGCCCAAGGGGGTGGGTGTGCCCCCCTACCTCATGCCTTCCTCATTGCTTCCCTTACGCACACCCCAAGTCTTCTGGATTGCATTTGTTCCAAAAATAAGTTCCGTGAAGTTTCAGGTCAATTGGACTCCGTTTGATTTTCCTTTTCTGCGATACTCTAAAACAAGAAAAAAACAGAAACAGAAACTTGCAATGGGCTCTAGGTTAATAGGTTAGTCCCAAAAATCATATAAAATAGCATATAAATGCATATAAAACATCCAAGGTTGATAATATAATAGCATGGAACAATAAAAAATTATAGAAACATTGGAGACGTATCATTTGGACATGCAGTTGACTCGCTATTTTCTTCAGTTCATTTTATGTTATTTTTTAATGACAGAGAACATCAGAAAAAAGTGAACTATGTATGTGTGAGCAGTTTCATGTTTCCTGTGTCCGGGGTTCACTTTGTTTTGAAAAGAAGGGAAAAATGAAGTTGCTGCAGTTCATTCCAAAACCGCTTGCCGATGTATGGTGTGCGGTTCAGTAGTGCGGTTTTGCATTTCACGGCTCACCGGAGACGACGGTGCGCACCGTCAACCGTTCACCTTTGAAGTTCACTGCTCCCTTTCTGGAGGCTTGCTATACTTTCTGTTTTGTTTTGAGGGTGTTCAAGCAAAAAATGCAAGATTTGTTTGTAATTATTGAAGAAATTTCATGCAATTCATTTGTATAAAGCCTTGTGGTTCTTTGTACAAAAGAATGGGAAAACTCATGATGAAGTTTTTTTTGAGCAATGCGTCAAACTGCACCAAAAAGCATTTGGAAAAAAAGAGATGTAGTTCAGTTTGCCATCGCTGAGAAGTTTGTTTAAATTCATGCAAAAAATGCAGTTGACTCGTCTCGTCTCCTCAGTGCATATTCAATGGTTAAAAATTACCAAGAAATAAAAAAGATAATGCAATACATTAGCATCAACTATGCAGTGAAGACACATTTATAAAAAAACTTTATGAGCTTCACTCGCCTCGACCATTCAGTTCGGATGTGTTGTTAAGTAAACGACAAAAATGTCTTGCAGCTCACTTCAATTTATATAGTGGTTCGGTTCCCCATGATGTGAACTACACTCGCCCGTGCATAACTGTATGTTTTAGAATCAATCAACTGCAGTTCTCTTTGTCGACATTATAGTGCAGTTGTCCGTCTGATGCAGTTCACTTCATCGATTTGGGTCCGTGAAAAATGTAGTGTCCATATTTCAATAAATTTGAAACTGGTGTTCGCACACAAACACGTCAGCGTGTACCTCCAACGCCGAGGGTGATGCACCGCAGCTCACGTCGAAGGAGATCCGACCGGCAGCGTGATACGCAGGACAGCCGGCAGACGCTTTTGTAGACCCGAAGCCCCGCTTGCCCGGGAGGGACCCCGTCAGGGCTCGCGGCGGCTATGGACTGCTCCAGGTCGATTCGCTCACCCCTAGATCCTCGTGGATCCGCAGCCCTCCAGCATGAAGAACTAGCGAAGAACGAGAAGAAAGATACAAGGGGGAGATAAAAAGTAGATGAACACGAAAAAGTAGTAGATTGATTTGTTCGATTGGTGTTATTTAATCGGCCGTCACCCCTTAGGTATATAAGAGGTGGCTGGACTTCCCGTGCAAGGAAAAGGCTTGGATTCACGCCCAAAATACTAGTCAAATTCGGATTGGTTTTGTCTGAACTTTCCAAAATTGTCCGGTTTAAACTGGTTGCACCTTGCGGGTAATTTTTGAGGTGGTAAACGACCTCGGATGAAAATGAGCCTAAAAGCAATCTTCACCATTTCGACAAGACGAACAACTTTCATGTTGAACGTTTTTTTATCAGAGGTCATCTTGTGGGTCAAATCGCTCGCGCAAAATACATGTTCCCTCGCGCTACCCATCAGACATGCGTCTGGTAGGGCGCGCCACATCTCGCCTCATGACAGGGCTGCACTCCGATTGTTCTAACTTTTGCATACGGACTTGGATTTGGACGATTTTTATATCGAAATCGATCGTTTCGACGAGACGAAGACAAATCGTGTAGATCATTTTTCAATATGGGGCAGTCTTGGGGTGTAATCAGCCTTAAAGTTTTCTGGATATAAAATCTCAGTACTTCAAACACAACTTCGGCCTTAGAGATGAGATCGGATGGCTATGACCCAAATATCAAAGTTTATCCTTTTGATGATACGAAACTTTCTCACTTTGAGAACTTTTTCATTTGAGGCCATATTCATTGCGTTTTGTATCGTGCCAAAATCGGGTGTCAACACATGCCCCCCTATTTTCTGGCAGAGCTTGCGTGCCAGAAAATACTTTGCCTCGGGTATTGTTTAAGCACGATGTCAACACTCCATCGGTTGTGTATCCTGAGGACGATAATTGTTATCGGCCATATGCTCGGGCTTGTTGCTGCTTGAGTAGAACTTCTTCGGATGATAGTCGTCTGAGAACAACCATTGGATGTCACAAAGGCCTCCACACAAATTTCTCATGTCAATTCTAACCTTACTTTGTCCAGGTACCCCTTGGAAATATTAGAACCGCTCGACGATACATTGCCAAGCCGTCTTGCCGAGCAATTATAACCATGCACCTCAAAGGAATACCGACAACTGTTCGGTGACTCAACTCATTGTTGACCAAAGTACACCATCAAGCCCCCGCCGAACATCGTCTGTCTCCTAACATGGATCCTGCAGATAACTATCATCATGAGTCAGAGCTTTTATGCACTAAACTCTTGATCAGTGGCCGAATAAATAATTAAGTCGGCCTCGCTGGTATTGGCAAACACCGAGCATCGGCTATAGGAGTACAAGATAAACATGATGAACACCGTTAACCAGATGCCCTATTTTGCCAATACAATGAACTCTCAGGGCAATATGAAAATATGGCCATGCATTCTCATCTCAAAGGAGCTTGAAAATCCGTCCACCAAAGTGTGAATAGCCGAAATAAATCAGATATTTTAGCTGGGGATATATTGTTGGGCACAAACTCTGATGTGACGGTTGCAGAACATGGATGATGCGCCGTTTGGAGTCTCGTATAGTGACATGAAAATCGTTGTTTTCGCCTACTGGCTTCACGCTTGTCCTCCCTTACTCCTGCTGGCTTCACAACAGGAGCTGGCACATCATTCTCGCCTTGACGGCTTCCCTTGGGGACCCATGCCATATTCCTCTTCTCCAACTCTTTGGCCCTGAGCCGCTTCAGCTTTCTTTCTTGCCAATGTGAGAAGCCGAGTGAGCATCCCGGCTGTGATTTTGTTTTGTGCACTAGCAACTCTTTCCTGACCATTGGCACTTCTGGCTTGGCCTGTCCAGACTCGATGATTGGGTCCTTGAAAGTTACCCGCTTCACTTCCTTTCCCTTAGTAGCCAACGTAGACCCGGCTGGCTTTTTGTCGTCCGGAGTCGGATCTGAAACAGCACACTTGCGGCCATCCTTTTTTACTCGGTACACTTGCTTGACCACGTCCATCTTCTTTGCTGGCCCCCAGACCGATTCTTTTTGGTTGAGTCGGTCTTTCACATATGGTTGTTGAACAAATGATGATCCTCTCGGAGCTGCATAATTTTGGTGATGTGGTTTAGAATATGATGGACGGTGTGCCCTTGATTTATACTTGTTCCATGATTGATCTGAATAATAGACAACATGGGGAGGTATCCATGACATCGGCATTGGTGGCCCAAAAGGAGGATATGGAGTCTGTTTGCTCAACTTCTTCCTTCGCCAATCCCGGTCCTCAAATTTATGCCTTAGGGGTGACTTCGATGCTTTTGTTTCACTCGGCCGATAAGCACTCTTTGCCTCACTTATCTTCTGATATTTTTCTAATAACTGCACGAAAGTGACTTTCGGCCTTTTACCTTTGTGCTTACCATTGCCTTTGCTTTCTTTAACTGTGCATGCATCAGTCTTTGAATTTTCTTGTTGCCCCCCAGTGCTAGATGTCGCCATTGTAGCTTTGATGGAATTCCCATCTTCAAGATTGTTGTTGATGCACTTTTTAACCATATCCTTGCTCGAAGACTTGACCCCATCATCATTGGTGTGTACCTGTTGACCTTTAGGTGAATCGGCTTGAGATAGCCGAGTCAACATTTGATCGCCATCAAAACCAATCTAATCCGACTGGTCATATGATCGTGCCTCAACAAACTTCAATCGTCTCAATTGTGCGGCTTGATGAATCACGTTGTTGTCTTTGATATTCTCTTCAAACAAACATTGCATTTGTTCTTGTCCTGATGGCTCGACATCATGATCAATTATAATAGGATTAGTCGACGATGCACCAACGATGTGATCAACTATGCCCGGACTGAAGGTACACTTCTCGTCCATTAACTGATATTGTGATACTAGCTCTGAAACAAAACAACCGAGCAGTGCTGGCTTAGCGTCATCCGACTCGGCTATGCATTGATTTTCATCCTCTTTTCCTGATGCTTTTGAATCGACTTCGAAGGACTTTGGACCTGGCTTTATGTTTCTGCAAACAAAATAATTACAGAATATACGTCTCATCCGAGACCAAATGTTAACCAGGCATGAAACAAACAAAGTTGTCCATATGAATACAAAGTTCAGTTGGCATGACAAGAACAACTTTGGTTTTGATAAGTTGTCACTATTAGCCTCTATGAATGATACCATGTGTTGATTATCATGATTAGTGACAAGATCATTCCTAACAAATAGATTACTCATTTCAATTGGTTTTTCAAAATTAATTAGAATCTTACTAACAGGTGCATCAACAATATGATTTTGACCGAATCGAAAATTGAGTAAACTATCTGCTAGGTGTACCTTTGTGAAGACGTTGGAAGGAGAAGATGGTTGCACCACTGGAACAATACATTGCTCCACTTTTGAATAATTCTCCAACGCCTCTTCCTCTTTTTCTAGATCTGGTGCCTCATCACTCGGATTGCCCGAGTATATTTCACTCGAATTTCCCGAGTATATTTCAGTCGGATTGCCCGAGTGGATTTCACTCGGACGCTCTTTGTCCGTTGAACTTTGCTCAGCCTCATTTTCTTGGTCCTGGTGTTCATGTTAACTGAACTGTGTTCTGCCATATTACTTTGTTCTTGATGCTCATCAATATCTTTAGCACGAAACTCATAGGGTAGCATGTAAGCTCCCTTACATCCAGAAAAATCGAGCACAACCAATTTGTTGTGGTTGTCGTTCTCCTTTACTCAGCCAAGCTTGCATCTTCTATTTTGGTACACGCGGCAATAGTTGGCTTGATGCACTCGGCTTTAGCCGGTGATGCACTCGTCTGGAATGATGCAACGCACTCGGCCTTAAACATCCCGTTGCTCAATCCGGTTTCAACCGAATCCACCATATTAGCCGAGTGAATCCTTTTTTGCTGGTTTGCTTGCCTCAACAGTGTAGAAGGGCCAACATGGTTGCTGCATGGAGGAAGGCACTTGACGTATTCTTGCAAATATCCCTCTCCACGCTTCTTCTTGAGTGCTTCGTAGGCCTGTCGATATTCTGCTGGTAATTCCTCAAGGGTAGGTGTAGTAAATTTGTTGACTCTATTCCTTGTGAGCTTTGGCTTGATCTTGTCCACTTGGGCCAGATAGTTTTCTTTAAACTCAACCCTGCTTGGATCGGCTTGCCCCCCAATACTTTTAGAATCTTTCGGCAATGAATTGATGTTTTCGAAAGTTTGCGCTTGTATAGGGGGTGTATCACATGCTGCAATGATAGGTGAAGGCATGTGCATCATTGTTGCATATTTTCTCTCGACAATTTGATCAATCGGCAACACTTCGTCTTCTTTCAAAATCCTAGCTCTTATTGCCTCATAATCAGGAACCAATCCCTTGTCGTGTTGCTCAAGGCAAATAGCACTAATCTTCTTATTTTGGGCTAAATTTTTTAATGCAGCCAGAGCCACCTCATCTCCTGCAATATTAGGCACATATGCTCCTATAGAATCTCATTTCACTCGGCCATGACTGTGAAGGTGAGACGAGTCATGAATATTTTTAGTTTCATACGCCACTGAACAATTAATCTGACAAGGTGTAGTATATGATGTTTGAGGATAACCAGCCAAATAGCTAACAGAAGCATGGCCGATTCCCCCATTCATCGGCATGTTTGGGGATGAACCCGCATATTGCGAGTCGGCTGCCGATGGATAAAACTTTGAGATGCCCTCATGTACATGAAGTGTCCTATATTGATCACTCAAACAAATCGTGTTATTCACCGGCATATTGAAAGATGTTGCCGATGCACGAAAGTTCAGATTCATAAGTTGCATATCATGATTATGTAAATTCCAAGTTTCTCCAACGGAATAACTAGTCGGCCTTTGCTCATTAGGGCTGGCCGACATCACATGTCCGTTGAAAGATCTAGCAACATCAACATAATGGCTATTTGCATCTACGCAAGGAGATTGATGATACATGTTACCTTTGTAGATTGTAGCCGCTTGATGACGCTCTCCTCGTAGCAAGAACAAGGTGGAGACTGTTCAAAGCTTCGTCCCCAGTGGAGTCGCCAAAAAGTGTGTTCGCACATGAACACGTCACCGTGTACCTCCAACGCCGAGGGTGATGCACCACAGCTCACGTCGAAGGAGATCCGACCGGCAGCGCGATACGCAGGACAGCCGGCAGACGCTTTTGTAGACCCGAAGCCCCGCTTGCCTGGGAGGGACCCCGCCAGGGCTCGGGGCGGCTATGGGCTGCTCCAGGTCGATTCGCTCACCCCTAGATCCTCGTGGATCCGCAGCCCTCCAGCATGAAGAACTAGCGAAGAACGAGAAGAAAGATACAAGGGGGAGATAAAAAGTAGATGAACACGAAAAAGTAGTAGATTGATTTGTTCGATTGGTGTTGTTTAATCGGCTGTCACCCTTAGGTATATAAGAGGCGGATGGACTTCCCGTGCAAGGAAAAGGCTTGGATTCACATCCAAAATACTAGTCAAATTCGGATTGGTTTTGTCCGAACTTTCCAAAATTGTCCGGTTTAAACTGGTTGCACCTTGAGGGTAATTTTTGGGGTGGTAAACGACCTCAGATGAAAATGAGCCTAAAAGTAATCTTGACCGTTCGACAAGACGAACAACTTTCATGTTGAACGTTTTTTGATCAGAGGTCATCTTGAGGGTAAAATCGCTCAAGCAAAACACCTGTTCCCTCGCGGTACCCATCAGACATGCGTCTGGTAGGGCGCGCCACATCTTGCCTCATGACAGGGTTGCACTCCGATTGTTCTAACTTTTGCATATGGACTCGGATTTGGACGATTTTTATACCGAAATCGATCGTTTCGACGAGACGAAGACAAATCGTGTAGATCATTTTTCAATATGGGGCAGTCTTGGGGTGTAATCTGAAGGAAATATGCCCTAGAGGCAATAATAATGTTATTATTTTATTTCCTTATATCATGATAAATGTTTATTATTCATGCTAGAATTGTATTATCCGGAAACATAATACTTGTGTGAATACATAGACAAACTAAAACGTCACTAGTATGCCTCTACTTGACTAGCTCGTTAATCAAAGATGGTTATGTTTCCTAACCATAGACATGTGTTGTCATTTGATTAACGGGATCACATTATTAGGAGAATAATGTGATTGACATGACCCATTCCATTAGCTTAGCACCCGATTGTTTAGTATGTTGCTATTGCTTTCTTCATGACTTATACATGTTCCTATGACTATGAGATTATGCAACTCCCGTTTGCCAGAGGAACACTTTGTGTGCTACCAAACGTCACAATGTAACTGGGTGATTATAAAGGAGCTCTATAGGTGTCTCCAAAGGTAAATGTTGGGTTGGCATATTTCGAGATTAGGATTTGTCACTCCGATTGTCGGAGAGGTATCTCTGGGCCCTCTCGGTAATACACATCACCTAAGCCTTGCAAGCAATGCAACTAATGAGTTAGTTGCGAGATGATGTATTACGGAACGAGTAAAGAGACTTGCCGGTAACGAGATTGAACTAGGTATTGAGATACCGACGATCAAATCTCGGGCAAGTAACATACCGATGACAAAGGGAACAACGTATGTTGTTATGCGGTCTGACCGATAAAAGATCTTCGTAGAATATGTAGGAGCCAATATGAGCATCCAGGTTCAGCTATTGGTTATTGACCGGAGACGTGTCTCGGTCATGTCTACATTGTTCTTGAACCCGTAGGGTCCGCACGCTTAAGGTTTCGATGTTTGTTATATTATGAGTTTATTGGTTTTGATGTACCGAAGTTAGTTTGGAGTCCCGGATGTGATCACGGACATGACGAGGAGTCTCGAAATGGTCGAGACATAAAGATTGATATATTGGACGACTATATTTGTGAAGGAAATATGCCCTAGAGGCAATAATAAAGTTATTATTTATTTCCTTATTTCATGATAAATGTTTATTATTCATGCTAGAATTGTATTAATCGGAAACATAATACATGTGTGAATACATAGACAAACAGAGTGTCACTAGTATGCCTCTACTTGACTAGCTCGTTAATCAAAGATGGTTATGTTTCCTAACCATGGACAAAGAGTTGTTATTTGATTAACGGGATCACATCATTATATGAATGATCTGATTGAGATGACCCATTCCATTAGCTTAGCACCCGATCGTTTAGTATGTTGCTATTGCTTTCTTCATGACTTATACATGTTCCTATGACTATGAGATTATGCAACTCCCGTTTGCCGGAGGAACACTTTGTGTGCTACCAAACGTCACAATGTAACTGGGTGATTATAAAGGAGCTCTACAGGTGTCTCCAAAGGTACATGTTGGGTTGGCATATTTCAAGATTAGGATTTGTCACTCCGATTCTCGGAGAGGTATCTCTTGGCCCTCTCGGTAATGCACATCACATAAGCCTTGCAGGCATTGCAACTAATGAGTTAGTTGCGAGATGATGTATTACGGAACGAGTAAAGAGACTTGCCGGTAACGAGATTGAACTAGGTATTGGATACCGACGATCGAATCTCGGGCAAGTAACATACCGATGACAAAGGGAACAACGTATGTTGTTATGCGGTCTGACCGATAAAGATCTTCGTAGAATATGTAGGAGCCAATATGGGCATCCAGGTCCCGCTATTGGTTATTGACCGGAGATATGTCTCAGTCATGTCTACATTGTTCTCGAACCGTAGGGTCCGCACGCTTAATGTTACGATGACAGTTATTATGAGTTTATGCATTTTGATGCACCGAAGTTAGTTCGGAGTCTCGGATGTGATCACGGACATAACGAGGAGTCTCGAAATGGTCGAGACATAAAGATTGATATATTGGACGGCTATATTCAGACACCGGAATTGTTCCGGGTGATTTCGAAGAAAACCCGGAGTGCCGGAGGGGTTACCGGAACCCCCCGGGGAAGTAATGGGCCTTATTGGGCCTGAGGGGAGAGAGAGGGCAGCAGCCCAAGAGGTGGCGCGCCCCCCTCATGGGTAGTCCGAATTGGACTAGGAGGGGGGGCGCGGCCCCCCTTTTTTTCCCTCTCCCTCTCCCTCTCTTTCCTTCCCCCTCCAGTCTCCTAGTTGGACTAGGAAAGGGGGGTCCTACTCCCACTAGGAGGAGGACTCCCCTCCCCTTGGTGCGCCCCATAGGGCCGGCCGGCCTCCCCCTTGCTCCTTTATATACGGGGGCAGGGGGGCACCCTAGAACACACAAGTTGATCCACGTGATCATTCCTTAGCCGTGTGCGGTGCCCCCTGCCACCATATTCCACCTCGATCATATCGTTGTAGTGCTTAGGCGAAGCCCTATGTCGGTAGAACATCATCATCGTCACCACGCTGTTGTGCTGACGGAACTCATCCCCGAAGCTTTGCTGGATCGGAGCCCGGGGAGCGTCATCGAGCTGTACGTGTGCTAAGAACTCGAAGGTGCCGGAGTAACGGTGCTTGGATCGGTCGGATCGGGAAGACGTACGACTACTTCCTCTATGTTGCGTCAACGCTTCCGTTGCGGTCTACGAGGGTACGTAGACAACACTCTCCCCTCTCGTTGCTATGCATCACCATGATCTTGCGTGTGCGTAGGAATTTTTTTGAAATTACTACGTTCCCCAAAGTCCGCATCCGAGCCTAGGTTTTATGTGTTGATGTTATATGCACGAGTAGAACACAAGTGAGTTGTGGGCGATATAAGTCATACTGCTTACCAGCATGTCATACTTTGGTTCGGCGGTATTGTTGGATGAAGCGGCCCGGACCGACATTACGCGTACGCTTACGCGAGACCGGTTCTCCCGACGTGCTTTGCACATAGGTGGCTTGCGGGTGACAGTTTCTCCAAGTTTAGTTGAACTGAGTGTGGCTACGCCCGGTCCTTGCGAAGGTTAAAACAGCACCAACTTGACAAACTATCGTTGTGGTTTTGATGCGTAGGTAAGATTGGTTCTTGCTTAAGCCCGTAGCAGCCACGTAAAACATGCAACTACAAAGTAGAGGACGTCTAACTTGTTTTTGCAGGGCATGTTGTGATGTGATATGGTCAAGACATGATGCTAAATTTTATTGTATGAGATGATCATGTTTTGTAACCGAGTTATCGGCAACTAGCAGGAGCCATATGGTTGTCGCTTTATTGTATGCAATGCAATCGCGCTGTAATGCTTTACTTTATCACTAAGCGGTAGCGATAGTCGTGGAAGCATAAGATTGGCGAGACGACAACGATGCTACGATGGAGATCAAGGTGTCGCGCCGGTGATGATGGTGATCATGACGGTGCTTCGGAGATGGAGATCACAAGCACAAGATGATGATGGCCATATCATATCACTTATATTTGATTGCATGTGATGTTTATCTTTTATGCATCTTATCTTGCTTTGATTGACGGTAGCATTATAAGATGATCTCTCACTAAATTATCAAGAAGTGTTCTCCCTGAGTATGCACCGTTGCGAAAGTTCTTCGTGCTGAGACACCACGTGATGATCGGGTGTGATAGGCTCTACGTTCAAATACAACGGGTGCAAAACAGTTGCACACGCGGAATACTCAGGTTATACTTGACGAGCCAAGCATATACAGATATGGCCTCGGAACACGGAGACCGAAAGGTCGAGCGTGAATCATATAGTAGATATGATCAACATAGTGATGTTCACCAATGAAACTACTCCATCTCACGTGATGATCGGACATGGTTTAGTTGATTTGGATCACGTAATCACTTAGAGGATTAGAGGGATGTCTATCTAAGTGGGAGTTCTTAAGTAATATGATTAATTGAACTTTAATTTATCATGAACTTAGTCCTGGTAGTATTAGCATATCTATGTTGTAGATCAATAGCTCGCGTTGTTGCTTTCCTATGTTTATTTTGATATGTTCCTAGAGAAAATTGTGTTGAAAGATGTTAGTAGCAATGATGCGGATTGGATCCGTGATCTGAGGTTTATCCTCATTGCTGCACAGAAGAATTATGTCCTTGATGCACCGCTAGGTGACAGGCCTATTGCAGGAGCAGATGCAGACGTTATGAACGTTTGGCTAGCTCAATATGTTGACTACTTGATAGTTTAGTGCACCATGCTTAACAGCTTAGAATCGGGACTTCAAAGACGTTTTGAACGTCATGGACCATATGAGATGTTCCAGGAGTTGAAGTTAATATTTCAAGCAAATACCTGAGTTGAGAGATATGAAGTCTCCAACAAGTTCTATAGCTAAAAGATGGAGGAGAATCGCTCAACTAGTGAGCATGTGCTCAGATTGTCTGGGTACTACAATCGCTTGAATCAAGTGGGAGTTAATCTTCCAGATAAGATAGTGATTGACAGAATTCTCTAGTCACCATCACCAAGTTAGTAGAACTTCGTGATGAACTATAATATGCAAGGGATGACAAAAGTAATTCCCAAGCTCTTCGTGATGCTGAAATCGATGAAGGTAGAAATCAAGAAAAACATCAAGTGTTGATGGTTAACAAGACCACTAGTTTCAAGAAAAGGGCAAAGGGAAGATGGGGAACTTCAAGAAGAACGGCAAGCAAGTTGCTGCTCAAGTGAAGAAGCCCAAGTCTGGTCCTAAGCCTGAGACTAAGTGCTTCTACTGCAAAGGGACTGGTCACTAGAAGCAGAACTACCCCAAGTGATTGGCGGGTAAGAAGGATGGCAAAGTGAACATAAGTATATTTGATATACATCTTATTGATGTGTACTTTACTAGTGTTTATAGCAACCCCTCAGTATTTGATACTAGTTCAGTTGCTAAGATTAGTAACTCGAAACGGGAGTTGGAGAATAAACAGAGACTAGTTAAGGGTGAAGTGACGATGTGTGTTGGAAGTGGTTCCAAGATTGATATGATCATCATCGCACACTCCCTATAATTTAGGGATTAGTGTTGAACCTAAATAAGTGTTATTTGGTGTTTACGTTGAGCATGAATATGATTTGATCATGTTTATTGTAATACGGATATTCATTTAAGTAAGAGAATAAATTGTTGTTCTGTTTACATGAATAAAACCTTATATGGTTACACACCCAATGAAAATAGTTTGTTGAATCTCGATCGTAGTGATACACATAATCATAATATTGAAACCAAAAGATGCAAAGTTAATAATGATAGTGAAACTTATTTGTGGCACTGCCGTTTAGGTCATATTGGTGTAAAGCGCATGAAGAAACTCCATGCTGATGGGCTTTTGGAATCACTTGATTATGAATCAGTTGATGCTTGCGAACCATGCCTCATGGGCAAGATGACTAAGACTCCGTTCTTCGGAACAATGGAGCGAGCAACAGATTTGTTGGAAATCATACATAATGATGTATGTGATCCGATGAATATTGAGGCTCGCGACAGGTATCATTATTTTCTGATCTTCACATATGATTTGAGCAGATATGAGTATATCTACTTGATGAAACATAAGTCTGAAACATTTGAGAAGTTCAAAGAATTTCAGGGTGAAGTGAAAAATCATCGTAACAAGAAAATAAAGTTTCTACGATCTGATCGTAGAGAAGATTATATGAGTTACGAGTTTGGCCTTCAGTTAAAAACAATGTGAAATAGTTTCACTACTCACGCCACCTGGAACACCACGATGTAATGGTGTGTCCGAACGTCATAACCGTACTTTATTAGATATGGTGCGATCTATGATGTCTCTTACCGATCTACCACTATCGTTTTTGGGGTTATGCATTAAAGACAGCTGCATTCACGTTAAAAAGGGCACCATCTAAGTCCGTTGAGACGACATAATCTGAATTGTGGTTTGGCAAGAAACCAAAGTTGTCGTTTCTTAAAGTTTGAGGTTGCAATGCTTATGTGAAAAAGTTTCAACCTGATAAGCTCAAACCCAAATCGGAGAAGTGCGTATTCATAGGATACCCAAAAGAAAATGTTGGGTACACCTTCTATCACAGATCCGAAGGCAAGATATTCGTTGCTTTGAATGGATCCTTTCTAGAGAAGGAATTTCTCTCGAAAGAAGTGAGTGGGAGGAAAGTAGAACTTGATGAGGTGACTGTACCTGCTCCCTTATTGGAAAGTAGTTCATCACAGAAATCTGTTCCTGTGACTACTAGACCAATTAGTGAGGAAGCTAATGATGATGATCATGTAACTTCAGATCAAGTTACTATCGAACCTCGTAGAAAAAACCAGAGTGAGATCCGCACCTGAGTGGTACGGTAAACCAGTTCTCGAGGTCATGTTACTTGACCATGACGAGCCTACGAACTATGAGGAAGCGATGATGAGCCCAGATTCCGCGAAATGGCTTGAGGCCATGAAATCTAAGATATGATCCATGTATGAGAACAAAGTTTGGACTTTGTTTAACTTGCCCGATGATCGGCAAGCAATTGAGAATAAATGGATCTTCAAGAGGAAGACGGACGCTGATAGTAGTGTTACTATCTACAAAGCTAGAATTGTCGCAAAAGGTTTTCGACAAGTTCAAGGTGTTGACTACGATGAGAGTTTCTCACTCGTATCTATGCTTGAGTCTGTCCGAATCATGTTAGTAATTGCCGCATTTTATGAAATCTGGCAAATGGATAAACAAAAGTGCATTCCTTAATGGATTTATTAAAGAAGAGTTGTATATGATGCAACCAGAAGGTTTTGTCAATCCGAAAGGTGCTAACAAAATGTGCAAGCTCCAGCGATCCATCTGTGGACTGTTGCAAGCATCTCGGAGTTGGAATATACGCTTTGATGAGTTGATCAAAGCATATAGTTTTATACAGACTTGCGGTGAAGCATGTATTTACAAGAAAGTGAGTGGGAGCACTACATCATATCTGATAAGTATATGTGAATGACATATTGTTGATCGGAAATAATGTAGAATTATTCTGTAAAGCATAAAAGGAGTGTTTGAAAGGAGTTTTTCAAAGAAAGACTTCGGTGAAGCTGCTTACATATTGAGCTCCAAGATCTATAGAAATAGATCAAGACGCTTGATAAGTTTTTTCAATGAGTACATACCTTGACAATATTTTGAAGTAGTTCAAAATGCAGCAGTCAAAGAAAGAGTTCTTGCCTATATTACAAGGTGTGAAGTTGAGTAAGACTCAAAGCCCGACCACGGCAGAAGATAGAAAGAGAATGAAAGTCATTCCCTATGCCTTGGCCATAGGTTCTATAAAGTATGTCATGCTGTTTACCAGATCTATTGTATACCCTGCACTGATTTGGCAAGGGAGTACAATAGTGATCTAGGAGTAGATCACTGGAAAGCGGTCAGAATTATCCTTATTGAAATAAGGATATGTTTCTCGATTATGGACGTGACAAAAAGGTTCGTCATAAAGGGTTACGTCGATGCAAGTTTTTGACACTGATCCAGATGATTCTAAGTCTCAATCTGGATACATATTGGAAATGGGAGCAATTAGCTAGAGTAGCTCCGTGCAGAGCATTGTAGACATAGAATTTTGCAAAATACATACGGATCTGAATTTGGCAGGCCCGTTGACTAAATTTCTCTCACAAGCAAAACATGATCACCCTTTGGGTGTTAGTCACATGGAGATGTGAACCAATCACATAAAGATGTGAACTATTGGTGTTAATCACATAGCGATGTGAACTAGATTATTGACTCTAGTGCAAGTGGGAGACTGAAGGAAATATGCCCTAGAGGCAATAATAAAGTTATTATTTATTTCCTTATTTCATGATAAATGTTTATTATTCATGCTAGAATTGTATTAATCAGAAACATAATACATGTGTGAATACATAGACAAACAGAGTGTCACTAGTATGCCTCTACTTGACTAGCTCGTTAACCAAAGTGGTTATGTTTCCTAACCATGGACAAAGAGTTGTTATTTGATTAACGGGATCACATCATTAGATGAATGATCTGATTGACATGACCCATTCCATTAGCTTAGCACCCGATCGTTTAGTATGTTGCTATTGCTTTCTTCATGACTTATACATGTTCCTATGACTATGAGATTATGCAACTCCCGTTTGCCGGAGGAACACTTTGTGTGCTACCAAACGTCACAACATAACTGGGTGATTATAAAGGAGCTCTACAGGTGTCTCCAAAGGTACATGTTGGGTTGGCGTATTTCGAGATTAGGATTTGTCACTCCGATTGTCGGAGAGGTATCTCTGGGCCCTCTCGGTAATGCACATCACATAAGCCTTGCAAGCATTGCAACTAATGAGTTAGTTTCAAGATGATGTATTACGGAACGAGTAAAGAGACTTGCCGGTAACGAGATTGAACTAGGTATTGGATACCGACGATCGAATCTCAGGCAAGTAACATACCGATGACAAAGGGAACAACGTATGTTGTTATGCGGTCTGACCGATAAAGATCTTCGTAGATTATGTAGGAGCCAATATGGGCATCCAGGTCCCGCTATTGGTTATTGACCGGCGATATGTCTCAGTCATGTCTACATTGTTCTCGAACCGTAGGGTCCGCACGCTTAATGTTACGATGACAGTTATTATGAGTTTATGCATTTTGATGTACCGAAGTTAGTTCGGAGTCCCGGATGTGATCACGGACATAACGAGGAGTCTCGAAATGGTCGAGACATAAAGATTGATATATTGGACGGCTATATTCGGACACCGGAATTGTTCCGGGTGATTTCGGAGAAAACCGGAGTGCCGGAGGGGTTACCCGAACCCCCCGGGGAAGTAATGGGCCTTATTGGGCCTGAGGGGAGAGAGAGGGCAGCAGCCCAAGAGGTGGCGCCCCCCCCCCTCATGGGGAGTCCGAATTGGACTAGGAGGGGGCGCGGTCCCCCTTTTTCTCCCTCTCTTTCCTTCCCCCTCAAGTCTCCTAGTTGGAGTAGGAAAGGGGAGTCCTACTCCCACTAGGAGGAGGACTCCCCTCCCCTTGGCGCGCCCCATAGGGCCGGCCAGCCTCCCCCTTGCTCCTTTATATACAGGGGCAGGGGGGCACCCTAGAACACACAAGTTGATCCACGTGATCGTTCCTTAACCGTGTGCGGTGCCCCCTGCCACCATATTCACCTCGATCATATCGTTGTAGTGCTTAGGCGAAGCCCTACGTCGGTAGAACATCATCATCGTCACCACGCCGTTGTGCTGACGGAACTCATCCCTGAAGCTTTGCTGGATCGGAGCCCGGGGAGCGTCATCGAGCTGTATGTGTGCTAAGAACTCGGAGGTGCCGGAGTAACGGTGCTTGGATCGGTCGGATCGGGAAGATGTACGACTACTTCCTCTATGTTGCGTCAACGCTTCCGTTGCGGTCTACGAGGGTACGTAGACAACACTCTCCCCTCTCGTTGCTATGCATCACCATGATCTTGCGTGTGCGTAGGAATTTTTTTGAAATTACTACGTTCCCCAACAATTTGGACACGGAAGTGTTCCGGGTGATTTCGGAGAAAACCGGAGTACCGGAGGGTTACCGGAACCCCCCCCCCGGGAGAAGTAATGGGCCATATGCGCCTTAGTGGAGTGAGAGAAGGGCAGCCAGGGTGGGCCGCGCGCCTCCTTCCCCCCTGGTCCGAATTGGACTAGGAGAGGGGGGCGGCGCCCCCCTTTCCTTCTCCCTCCCCACTTCCTTCCCCCTACTAGTAGGAGTCCTACTCCTACTAGGAGGAGGACTCCTCCTTGGCGCGCCATAGGGCCGGCCGGCCTCCTCCCCTTGCTCCTTTATATACGGGGGCAGGGGGCACCCCTAGACACACAAGTGGATCCACGTGATCGTTTTCTTAGCCGTGTGCGGTGCCCCCTTCCACCATAATCCTCTATAATATTGTAGCGGTGCTTAGGCGAAGCCCTGCGATGGTAGAACATCAATATCTTCACCACGCCGTCGTGCTGACGGAAATCTTCCCCGACACTTTGCTGGATCGGAGTCCGGGGATCGTCATCGAGCTGAACGTGTGCTAAAACTCGGAGGTGCCGTAGTTTCGGTGCTTGATCGGTCGGGCCGTGAGGACGTACGACTACATCAACCGCGTTGATATAACGCTTCCGCTTTCGGTCTACGAGGGTACGTAGACAACACTCTCCCCTCTCGTTGCTATGCATCACCATGATCTTGCGTGTGCGTAGGAATTTTTTTGAAATTACTACGTTCCCCAACAAGTGGTATCAGAGCCTAGGTTTTATGTGTTGATGTTATATGCACGAGTAGAACACAAATGAGTTGTGGGCGATATAAGTCATACTGCTTACCAGCATGTCATACTTTGGTTTGGCGGTATTATTGGATGAAGCGGCCCGGACCGACATTACGCGTACGCTTACGCGAGACTGGTTCTACCGACGTGCTTTGCACACAGGTGGCTGGCGGGTGTCAGTTTCTCCAACTTTAGTTGAACCGAGTGTGGCTACGCCCGGTCCTTGCGAAGGTTAAAACAGCACCAACTTGACAAACTATCGTTGTGGTTTCTGATGCGTAGGTAAGATTAGTTCTTGCTTAAGCCCATAGAAGCCACATAAAACTTGCAACAACAAAGTATATGACGTCTAACTTGTTTTTGCAGGGCATGTTGTGATGTGATATGGTCAAGACATGATGCTAAAATTTTATTGTATGAGATGATCATGTTTTGTAACCAAGTTATCGGCAACTGGCAGGAGCCATATGGTTGTCGCTTTATTGTATGCAATGCAATTGCGCTGTAATGCTTTACTTTATCACTAAGCGGTAGCGATAGTCGTGGAAGCATAAGATTGGCGAGACGACAATGATGCTATGATGGTGATCAAGGTGTCGCGCCGGTGACGATGGTGATCATGACGATGCTTCGGAGATGGAGATCACAAGCACAAGATGATGATGACCATATCATATCAGTTATATTGATTGCATGTGATGTTTATCTTTTATGCATCATATCTTGCTTTGATTGACGGTAGCATTATAAGATGATCTCTCCCTAAACTTCAAGATAAAAGTGTTCTCCCTGAGTATGCACCGTTGCCAAAGTTCGTCGTGCCCAGACACCACGTGATGATCGGGTGTGATAAGCTCTACGTCCATCTACAACGGGTGCAAGCCAGTTTTGCACACGCAGAATACTCAGGTTAAATTTGACGAGCCTAGCATCTGCAGATATGGCCTCGGAACACTGAGACTGAAAGGTCGAGCGTGAATCATATAGTAGATATGATCAACATAGCGATGTTCACCATTGAAAACTACTCCATTTCATGTGATGATCGGTTATGGTTTAGTTGATTTGGGTCACGTAATCACTTAGAAGATTAGAGGGATGTCTTTCTAAGTGGGAGTTCTTAAGTAATATGATTAATTGAACTTAAATTTATCATGAACTTAGTACCTGATAGTATCTTGCTTGTTTATGTTTGATTGTAGATAGATGGGCCGTGCTGTTGTTCCGTTGAATTTTAATGCGTTCCTTGAGAAAGCAAAGTTGAAAGATGATGGTGGCAATTACACGGACTGGGTCCGTAACTTGAGGATTATCCTCATTGCTGCACAGAAGAATTACGTCCTAGAAGCACCGCTGGGTGTCAGGCCTGCTGCTGGAGCAACACCAGATGTTATGAACGTCTGGCAGAGCAAAGCTGATGACTACTCGATAGTTCAGTGTGCCATGCTTTACGGCTTAGAATCGAGACTTCAACGACGTTTTGAACGTCATGGAGCATATGAGATGTTCCAGGAGTTGAAGTTAATATTTCAAGCAAATGCCCGGATTGAGAGATATGAAGTCTCCAATAAATTCTATAGCTGCAAGATGGAGGAGAACAATTCTGTCAGTGAGCATATACTCAAAATGTCTGGGTATAACAATCACTTGATTCAATTGGGAGTTAATCTTCCAGATGATTGCGTCATTGACAGAATTTTCCAATCACTGCCACCTAGCTACAAGAGCTTCGTGATGAACTATAATACGCAAGGGATGAATAAGACTATTCGCGAGCTCTTCGCAATGCTAAAAGCTGCGGAGGTAGAAATCAAAAAGGAGCATCAAGTGTTGATGGTCAACAAGACCACTGGTTTCAAGAAGAAGGGCAAAGGGAAGAAGAAGAAGAAGGGGAACTTCAAAAAGAACAGCAAGCAAGTTGCTGCTCAAGAGAAGAAACCCAAATCTTGACCTAAGCCTGAAACTGAGTGCTTCTACTACAAGCAGACTGGTCACTGGAAGCGGAACTGCCCGAAGTATTTGGCGGATAAGAAGGATGGCAAGGTGAACAAAGGTATATGTGATATACATGTTATTGATGTGTACCTTACTAGAGCTCGCAGTAGCACCTGGGTATTTGATACTAGTTCTGTTGCTAATATTTGCAACTCGAAACAGGGACTACGGATTAAGCGAACACTGGCGAAGGACGAGGTGACGATGCGCATGGGAAATGGTTCCAAAGTCGATGTGATCGCGGTCGGCATGCTACCTCTACATCTACCATCGGGATTAGTATTAGACCTAAATAATTGTTATTTGGTGCCAGCGTTGAGCATGAACATTATATCTGGATCTTGTTTGATGCGAGACGGTTATTCATTTAAATCAGAGAATAATGGTTGTTCTATTTATATGAGTAATATCTTTTATGGTCATGCACCCTTAAAGAGTGGTCTATTTTTGATGAATCTCGATAGTAGTGATACACATATTCATAATGTTGAAGCCAAAAGATGCAGAGTTGATAATGATAGTGCAACTTATTTGTGGCACTGCCGTTTAGGTCATATCGGTGTAAAACGCATGAAGAAACTCCATACTGATGGACTTTTGGAACCACTTGATTATGAATCACTTGGTACTTGCGAACCGTGCCTCATGGGCAAGATGACTAAAACAACGTTCTCCGGTACTATGGAGAGAGCAACGGATTTGTTGGAAATCATACATACAGATGTATGTGGTCCAATGAATGTTGAAGCTCATGGCGGATATCGTTATTTTCTCACCTTCACAGATGATTTAAGCAGATATGGGTATATCTACTTAATGAAACATAAGTCTGAAACATTTGAAAAGTTCAAAGAATTTCAGAGTGAAGTTGAAAATCATCGTAACAAGAAAATAAAGTTTCTATGATCTGATCGTGGAGGAGAATATTTGAGTTACGAGTTTGGTCTACATTTGAAACAATGCGGAATAGTTTCGCAACTCATGCCACCCGGAACACCACAGCGTAATGGTGTGTCCGAACATCGTAATCGTACTTTACTTGATATGGTGCGATCTATGATGTCTCTTACAGATTTACCGCTATCATTTTGGGGTTATGCTCTAGAGACAACCGCATTCACGTTAAATAGGGCACCATCAAAATCCGTTGAGACGACGCCTTATGAACTGTGGTTTGGCAAGAAACCAAAGTTGTCATTTCTAAAAGTTTGGGGCTGCGATGCTTATGTGAAGAAACTTCAACCTGATAAGCTCGAACCCAAATCAGAGAAATGTGTCTTCATAGGATACCCAAAAGAGACTGTTGGGTACACCTTCTATCACAGATCCGAAGGCAAGACATTTGTCGCTAAGAATGGATCCTTTCTAGAGAAGGAGTTTCTCTCGAAAGAAGTGAGTGGGAGGAAAGTAGAACTTGATGAGGTAACTGTACCTGCTCCCTTATTGGAAAGTAGTACATCGCAGAAACATGTTTCTGTGACACCTACACCAATTAGTGAGGAAGCCAATGATAATGATCATGAAACTTCAGAACAAGTTACTACTGAACCTCGTAGATCAACCAGAGTAAGATCCGCACCAGAGTGGTACGGTAATCCTATTCTGGAAGTCATGCTACTAGATCATGATGAACCTGCGAACTATGAAGAAGCGATGGTGATCCCAGATTCCGCAAAATGGCTCGAAGCCATGAAATTTGAGATGGGATCCATGTATGAAAACAAAGTATGGACTTTGGTTGACTTGCCCAATGATCGGCAAGCAATTGAGAATAAATGGATCTTCAAGAAGAAGATTGACACCGACGGTAATGTTACTGTCTACAAAGCTCGACTTGTCGCAAAAGGTTTTCGACAAGTTCAAGGGATTGACTACGATGAGACCTTCTCACCCATAGCGATGCTTAAGTCTGTCTGAATCATGTTAGCAATTGCCGCATTTTATGATTATGAAATTTGGCAGATGGATGTCAAAACTACATTCCTGAATGGATTTCTGGAAGAAGAGTTGTATATGATGCAACTGGAAGGTTTTGTCGATCCAAAGGGATCTAACAAAGTGTGCAAGCTCTAGCGATCCATTTATGGACTGGTGCAAGCATCTCGGAGTTGGAATAAACGCTTTGATAGTGTGATCAAAGCATTTGGTTTTGTACAGACTTTTGGAGAAGCCTGTATTTACAAGAAAGTGAGTGGGAGCTCTGTAGCATTTCTGATATTATATGTAGATGACATATTACTAATCGGAAATGATATAGAATTTCTGGATAGCATAAAGGGATACTTGAATAAGAGTTTTTCAATGAAAGGCCTCGGTGAAACTGCTTACATATTAGGCATTAAGATCTATAGAGATAGATCAAGACGCTTAATTGGACTTTCACAAAGCACATACCTTGACAAAATTTCGAAGAAGTTCAAAATGGATCAAGCAAAGAAAGGATTTTTGCCTGTGTTACAAGGTGTGAAATTGAGTAAGACTCAATGCCCGACCAATGCAGAAGATAGAGAGAAAATGAAAGATATTCCCTATGCTTCAGCCATAGGCTCTATCATGTATGCAATGCTGTGTACCAGACCTGATGTGTGTCTTGCTATAAGTCTAGCAGGGAGGTACCAAAGTAATCCAGGAGTGGATCACTGGACAGCGGTCAAGAACATCCTGAAATACCTGAAAAGGACTAAGGATATGTTTCTCATATATGGAGGTGACAAAGAGCTCATAGTAAATGGTTACGTTGATGCAAGCTTTGACACTGATCCGGACGATTCTAAATCGCAAACTAGATACGTGTTTACATTAAACGGTGGAGATGTCAGTTGGTGTAGTTCTAAACAAAGCGTTGTGGCGGGATCTACATATGAAGCGGAGTACATAGCTGCTTCGGAAGCAGCAAACGAAGGAGTCAGGATGAAGGAGTTCATATCCGATCTAGGTGTCATACCTAGTGCATCGGGTCCAATGAAAATCTTTTGTGACAATACTGGTGCAATTGCCTTGGCAAAGGAATCCAGATTTCACAAGAGAACCAAGCACATCAAGAGACGCTTCAATTCATCCGAGATCTAGTCCAGGTGGGAGACATAGAGATTTGCAAGATACATACGGATCTGAATGTTGCAGACCCGATGACTAAGCCTCTTCCACGAGCAAAACATGATTAGCACCATAGCTCCATGGGTGTTAGAATCATTACTGTGTAATCTAGATTATTGACTCTAGTGCAAGTGGGAGACTGAAGGAAATATGCCCTAGAGGCAATAATAATGTTATTATTTTATTTCCTTATATCATGATAAATGTTTATTATTCATGCTAGAATTGTATTATCCGGAAACATAATACTTGTGTGAATACATAGACAAACTAAAACGTCACTAGTATGCCTCTACTTGACTAGCTCGTTAATCAAAGATGGTTATGTTTCCTAACCATAGACATGTGTTGTCATTTGATTAACGGGATCACATTATTAGGAGAATAATGTGATTGACATGACCCATTCCATTAGCTTAGCACCCGATCGTTTAGTATGTTGCTATTGCTTTCTTCATGACTTATACAAGTTCGTATGACTATGAGATTATGCAACTCCCGTTTGCCAGAGGAACACTTTGTGTGCTACCAAACGTCACAACGTAACTGGGTGATTATAAAGGAGCTCTACAGGTGTCTCCAAAGGTAAATGTTGGGTTGGCGTATTTCGAGATTAGGATTTGTCACTCCGATTGTCTCGAAATGGTTGAGTCCCGGATGTGATCACGGACATGATGAGGAGTCTCGAAATGGTCGAGACATAAAGATTGATATATTGGACGACTATATTCGGACACCGGAAGTGTTTCGGGTGATTTCGGAGAAAACCGGAGTACCCGAGAGTTACCGGAACCCCCCGGAAGAAGTAATGGGCCATATGGGCCTTAGTGGAGAGAGAGAAGGGCAGCCAGGGTGGGCCGCGCGCCTCCTCCCCCCTGGTCCGAATTGGACTAGGAGAGGGGGGCGGCGCCCCCCTTTCCTTCTCCCTCCCCACTTCCTTCCCCCTCCTAGTAGGAGTCCTACTCCTACTAGGAGGAGGACTCCTCCTTGGCGCGCCATAGGGCCGGCCGGCCTCCTCCCCTTGCTCCTTTATATATGGGGGCAGGGGGCACCCCTAGACACACAAGTGGATCCACGTGATCGTTTTCTTAGCCGTGTGCGGTGCCCCCTTCCACCATAATCCTCGATAATATTGTAGCGGTGCTTAGGCAAAGCCCTGCGACGGTAGAACATCAAGATCGTCACCACGCCATCGTGCTGACGAAACTCTTCCCCGACACTTTGCTGGATCGGAGTCCGGGGATCGTCATAGAGCTGAACGTGTGCTAAAACTCGGAGGTGCCATAGTTTCGGTGCTTGATCGGTCGGGCCGTGAAGACATACGACTACATCAACCGCGTTGATATAACGCTTCCGCTTTCGGTCTACGAGGGTACGTAGACAACACTCTCCCCTCTCGTTGCTATGCATCACCATGATCTTGCGTGTGCGTAGGAATTTTTTTGAAATTACTACGTTCCCCAACATAATCAGCCGAAAAGTGTTCTGGATATAAAATCTCAGTACTTCAAACACAACTTTGACCTTAGAGATGAGATCGGATGGCTATGACCCAAATATCAAAGTTTATCCTTTTGATGATACGAAACTTTCTCGCTTTGAGAACTTTTTCATTTGAGGCCATATTCATTGCGTTTTGTATCGTGCCAAAATCGGGTGTCAACAACTGGCTCGTAAACCGTGAGGATTAGAGAGACTATTCTAAATGAAAAAATTGCGCCTCGTCGATATGTTTCCAATTGTGTGTCATTTGCATCATTCCGACAAGCAGTTCAAAAAATCGCGAAAATACGCCCGCTATGACTTGACGCGCACCACATCGTATTCGAAATTCATATAAAAATAGAAAAAAATCAAAAGTGTTATACGTGAATAAATTGCGTCTATTCCGTAGCTTTCCAACGACGTATCACACACCTCATTTCGACAAATGGTTCAAAAATTACAGTGAAAACAATACTGAAACAACCACGTAAGGCCCGCTTCTTCAACATTGCAGTGCGGTTTTCGTCTGATGCAGGTCCTTCGTCGATTTTGGGTCTGCGAAAAATCAGTGTCCGTGTTTCAGTAAATTCGAACTCGCTCTTAAACCGTAAGAAATTAAAAAGGGTGTTCTACGTGAAAAGGGTGTGGCTCGTCGATGTCTTTCCAACAGCATACCATTTGCATCATTCTGATAAAAAATTGAAAAAATCGTGAAAATACGCTCGCTTCCACTCATTGGGAGCAGTCTCATTTTTGAAATTACTCTTAAATCGTAAATAATTTCAAGAAGTGTTCAATATGAAAAAGTTGCGCCTAATTCATAGCTTTCTAACGGTATATCATATGCCTCGTTCTGACAAACCATTAAAAATTTTGGTCGACAATAGTACTAAAAGACTTGTGCAATTTTTCTGCGAACAAGCAGTTCTCCTCTTTCAGCATTGCAGTTCACTTGCTTTGAAATCCAGTGCATTTGCGTTGAGCATGCAGTTCGAAAGTGTTAGCAGAATATTATGATGTTAATGTTAGCAGAATAGACCGACCAACGTTAGTAGACTAGCATAATATATGTATATTCGTACAATGCTGTTTGTGGTGAAAATATATCATATACCATTTGATAGAGTTGCCAAAGAGGAATTTCCTCGCAAGTAGTTATATCATCTTTGCAAGATGGCATACAAATCTTGAGAAATTCTTTATCTAGCCATAGCTCAAGCAAACCGTGCAACACTATGTGACATCGTGTGGGATTTGCCAAAAAAGACTAAAGCATAATATGTCAAGTCGTCTCAACTTTTGCAACACCTTCTTGTTCCCACTCAACCCTAGGCTATGATTAGTATGGATTTCATTGAGGGATTGCCTGGTTTGCACGACCATGAAGTTATCTTGGTGATCATTTTTGCCTTGTCCCAGGGGGTTCAACCAATCTTACCTGGATGAAATAAATGTTTTTGGCAAAAGCTCCAAAACATGCAAACAAAAAAAAGACTCGAAGTTGAGAGAACTTGGCACTGAGTTGATGCTGACACAGTTCTAATATACATAGAATTATTATTTTTTGGCAAAAGACAATACTAATTTATCCAGTCGCATTTTCCTATTTTGTAGTGAAGAAAAAGGCACGTATTACAATATATCTGCCCAGGCTACTAAAGAAAAGTCTCGGGTGTAAGAAAAACGTTTGAAACTACGTTCAACTTTCCAGGAAGATGTCAGCCAGTTAGAGAAACTCCAACGTGCCGACCCAAATGGATGGCGAATAAGTCCGCTTTTGTCCGTTTGGGTCGGTCGCCCGCTCGGCGTCCGCCTTGTTTGAGATTTGGGTCAGCAGTGCGCCCAATGTGCCGACCCATATATGCCGGCGTGGTCGGCTGGCAGCCCTTTTTCAACAAATAGCACAAATTTTGCATAGTTTTACACAACGTTGTGAGCAAACATATAGTCCACAACCAAAAAATAGCATAGTTTCAACCAAATAAATAGCATAGTTTTACAATCTGAATAAAAATAAAATAGTCTCACATAGTTTTGCAAGCAGAATAAAAAAGATACATCTATTGGTTGTCAACATGAGCCCACATATACTCAACTAAATCATTTTGCAGTTGCATGTGAGTTTCCTAATCACGCATGTCATGATGAAATTGGATGAACTGTTCAAATGTTGCCACTCCTCCATACTCAGGCACAACATTCTCACCCTGAAACTTAAACCCTTGATCGTAGAGACGTTCCAGGCGCTCATCTTCTACGATTATATTGTGCATGATCACAGAAGCAGTCATCACCTCCCATAGTTTCTTCGTGCTCCAAGTCTTAGCAGGATACCAAATGATGCCCCATCGAGATTGCAAAACACCAAAGGTGCGCTCGACGTCCTTCCTAGAACTCTCTTTCTCTTGGGCAAATCTTTTCCTCTTCTCTCCGACGGGGTTGGGGATTTTCTTCACAATAGTGGTCCACTGAGGATATATACCGTCACCCAAGTAGTATCCTTTGTCGTAGTTGTGGTCATTGATGGTAACATTAACCGGTGGGCTGTTGCCTTCGGCAAGCCTAGCAAACACCGGCGAGCGCTGAAGCACGTTGATATCATTGTGTGACCCGGCCATGCCAAAGAAAGAGTGCCAGATCTAGAGATCTTGAGATGTTGCGGCCTCAAGTATGACAGTGCAAACCCTGACATGGCCCTTATATTGCCCTTGCCAAACAGAAGGGTAGTTCTTCCACTCCCAGTGCATGCAGTCTATGCTGTCAAGCATCCCTGAGAATCCCCTGCTAGCATTCATCGCCAACAAGCGGGTTGTATCTTGAGCAGTCGGCTCTCTCAAGTACTCAGGGACAAACACAACAATAACAACCTTGCAGAACTTGTACATGGAGTCTAGGCATGTAGACTCGCTCATATAGACATACTCCTCAATGTGATCATCGGGCGCTCCGTATGCAAGCATTCGGATGGCTACAGTACATTTTTGATAAGAGGAGAAGCCAATCTTTCCAAGGGCATCCTCTTTGCACTCGAAATAGTCATCGTAGCCGACCACCCCCTCTCTAATAATTTTGAAAAGATGCCTACTCATACGAAAACGGCGGTGGAATTTCTGATGTTTGAAAAACGGATTCGTTGTGTCAAAGTAGTCCTTTCAAAGAAGGAAATGCCAGCTCTCTCGGTTGCGATTCAACACCAGAAGGTGCCCCGCAATGGAGCCACGAAACAACGGCCGCTTGCTATTGAGGTGGAGATGGACCAACATGGCAGCCAAGATCTCCTCCTCATTATCGAACGAGGAATCGTAGGAGTCGCAAAGGAAATTGTGAAAAAAGAACTCGTCGGTAGAGTCCATTTTGTACTTTGGCAAATTGTCGAATAGCTTGCGGGCGTCGATGAAGGAGTCGGCCGGCGAAGGGATCGGAGTCGCACCACCGTTGGACCAGCTAGCTGCCCTGGCGGCATCTGACGAGCATGTTGGTGTCAGGACGTAGGTGCTGGCCGAGGCGGCGAGGCGGCTTCTCGGTCGCGGCTGTGTTAGGGAGTGGGGGTGGGAAACTTTCGGATCCCCGGCGGCAAGACGGCGTTGGCGGTGACGTGGGAGGTGGCGGTGTTGTAGGGGGGATGTTGCGGCACCGGGCAGCTGGCAGAGGCACCGGAAAAATGGGCGACGGCATTGGTGACAAAGGAGGCGGGCGAGTGTTTGCTGTTGAAATGGAAGAGGATGGCAAATGTGCCACCGACCAATGAGCTAGTGGGAGGAGTAGGGGGCGCGCGCGTCCATCTCGTGTCCACGCCGACGCAAATCCGGCTTAAAAATGGGCCGAGAATGGGTCGGCAGGCGGATGAAAAGCAGACGTGCGTCCGTTTGGACTGGCCCGTTGGGCCGATTTTTCTGTCCACGCCAATCCAAACGAACACACGCGGACGAATTGAGTCGGCATGTTGGAGTTGCTCTTAGTGTTCCCCGTCTTAGGATCTGGAGATTCTAGAAAATCTCGATGAAATGCAGCAGTCCTGCTCCTCTAGAAGGCATGGCCCAAAAATGCTGAGATCTCCTGAAAACTGACGGAAAATAGATGGTAAGGGGACAAAACCTCCCTGTCCCCATGAAGTTGCCATTAATTTCCTTGGACTACTTTTTATTTAGGTTTAGTGGATGGAAGCGTCCGATCCCGACGCAGGCGACGCGATGTGTCTATGGTTTACACATTACTTCTTCTCCTTATGGCGGCTTGTGTTATCTACATATCTTGTTAGAGTTGTGTCGAATATTGTGTACAAGGTAGGTTACAGTTGGACTAGGAGTTGTATTGTGTTTACATAGGATGTGGAGTCGTGTCCTAATAGGACACTTGTATCCTAGGCCTCTCTTATATAGCGAGGGTAGACACACGATATAATCTATGTCAACATAATAGCACGGGCACGCGGGGGAGCCGGCGGCGTGTGCCGGCGCCCGGGCGGCCGGGGTGCGGTATTGTGACGGTGTCACGGGGAGGAGCGCCCGTAGTCATGCATCGGGGATGTAGCCATATCGGTGAACCTCGTTAACAAATATCGTGCCTCGGTGTGTCGTCTATGATCTTGCATTAGCGTTTTATTCTAACAAATGGTATCATGAGCAAGGTTACGGGGAGATTGCGGATTCGTTGATCTAGAGGAGGGCGACGAAGCTAAGGCGTCTGATAACTTGGCCGTGGTTCCCTGTACGCGGGTGGTCGGAAGAGTTTTCGATGGGCGTAAAAATCGTCGCGTAAAAGCAATCGGAAGTGGCACGCGAGCAAGCAGACAGCGCGGGGTTCTCAACATGATCGAAGTCGCATGGCTAGGCAGCGGCCAAGGCACGCAGGCGGGAGTAGCGGGAGTCCGCGTACAGCGGCGGCAACAAGCAACTCGATCGGGCGTGCGGGGCATCGCAGCAAGGCGTGCAACAGATCGGATCGCAAGGCGGCGGCGTAATGCATGGAGCGGCAAAGAGCTAGGGCAGTGATGCGCCGCGTGGCTCGCGGCTGAGCAATCGCGGCTCGAGGCAGAGGCCCAACGGTAGCAGCAGCCCGGCTGTGCAGGAGCTAGAGGCTTGGGCAAGGCCCATGGTGGCGAGGCGCTAAGGCCCGGGAGGGGCGCTGGTGCGTGGCCAGGCGGGATTGGTTGCAGGCAGAGGCAGCGTACGCGCACGTGAAGGCGGTCAAAGTGCTAGCGAGTAGCGACACGAGATTTGTGAAGAGAAAAAGAAAGGGTCGCGCTAACTACCACACGTGTGGTGCGAAGGGAGATGCACCACACGTCTCTAATGTAAACAGACTGCCATCTCATCGCATGCATGCATGCAGGAATCTTTTTAGATTTTCAGTTTTTAAAATGTTTTATCTCTTAAACGAAAAATCCGATTGAAAATCCGTTTTCACCATTAAATCCCTCGCGATGAGATCTTTGAAACTAGATCCCATGTTGATATGTTTTGATGAAATTTTTTTTGGATTAAAAGTTGCCATGTCTATTGCATATGAATTGCCTTGATGTTTACACTGAAGTTGCCATGATATGTTTCAGCTATTTTCTTCTACATTTAAAAGTAAATTTTGACATTTATAAAACGGGGAATTAAGAAACTAGACTTGCCATGAACCATAAACTAAAATTGCCATGATACATGGTAAAATTGCCATGGTTCATACAAAAAATAATTTTCATGGTCAAAGTACTGGAGTTGCCATCATCAAAATACTAAAATTGTCATGATCTACAAACTAAAATTGCCACATGGCAACTTTAGTTTAAGCCATATGGCAACTGCAGTGTAAACATCGTGGCAACTTCTGGCAAAAAAAAATTCGTCGAAACATATCAATATGGGGTCTACTTTTGAAGATCTCGTCGAGACGGATTTAATGGTGAAAACGGATTTTTAGTTCGCTTTTTTATTTAGGAGATACAGCATTTTTAAGCCGAAAACCCAAAAAAATCCTGTTGATGTCATCTATTCATACGTGGCAAAATGAGTGGTGGTGGAGGCGTGTGGGCGATGTGCAAACGCCCATACGTGTGGGCGTTAACATTTCCGAAAAGAAAAAGAATCTGCAACGTGTGGTATATACGTGTCATGGAAAGCAATGGAATACAAAAGAGCGATGGGACTTGTGGAGGCATGCATGGTGCAGCCACCGAAGACACCATGGAAGTAACTTTTTTGGGGGGGTTGCATTGCTAATTGCACAGGTGGTTTTACCCGGAGGTTTGCAGGTTGGTGGCACGTGCATAAGGTTTGGAGGAGCCTGGAGGTGTCATAGGGGATCATGCATATACAGGACGTCAAAGCAATGCACGGATGTGCGGGCGAACATGACGCAGGGTGGAGCATGGTTGCAGTCGGATAATTTCGGCTGGGTCGGACTGGACTGTCTGACGGATCGATGGATATGTTGGTCAAAGTAGAAGACGGCGGTGATTTCAGCAACGACGACATAAGAGCGTGATGCTGATGGTGGCCGACTTCTGGGGCGTGGAAACACGTGGTGCAGGCTTGAGGGCTTGTGCGGCTTCGACAAACTATTGCGCATGGTTGATTCAAGACGGTGCACATGAGAGCTTGGAGTCGACAGGGCGCGGGAGGGTGGCACGTACAACCACCATGGAGTCATGTTGAAGGTGGAGCTGGAGTTTGATGGATGACTACACTCTGTGCTGATGGAGGGGCTACGGCGTAAGTTAACGGAGAGTCAAAGCCTATTTCAGTGGGATAGCGAGAGACACGTGGATCGGACTGGGTACCAGTGGTCTAATGGAGACGTGATACTTGGCATCGGTCGGTGATGATCGATGGTTCTCTGCAGTGGGGGTTGACTCAGTGTGGGCTAGCTACCCGGGAGACTCGACCAGGACAACAAAGGTTCGACGCGGTAATAGCGGCGAGGCGTGCGGTAAGCACGGGACACAGAGACAGACCAAGGCACTAATGGTAGACATGTAGTCAGACAAAATTGTGCAAAGGGTGCTGAAGCAGTGTTGATGAGTACCAGATTCAAGTTGGTGACTGGGTCTATCGGTACCGGAAGATGGACAGGAGTTGACCATGGAGAATCTGAGAAAGTGACGGAGAGTCTGGAATTGTCAAAAGCTGAGAGAGTACATGGCCGTATATTCTGTGGTGTTCGGTGCACATGACAAAGTGCGGATGACAAGACAGAAGGAGGTGGAGTGCTATAACTGTGGGACATGCCAGAAACTATCCGGGAAAAAAGGGTGAGACAACTGCGAATTTGACTCGGGATGACTACAAGCAATGATGAAATTCCTTCAAGTTTCAGACAGGCGGTCAAGAAAGGAGCGGTGATGTTGAGTCCATGTAACTCTTTTGTGTGACACCCAATATGTGAGTTGTTCACTTTCACGCAGGTCAGTGATCAGTGTGTGATGACGTTGGACGGATACTCTGGAAGTTGGAAGCACAAACTAGAGTAACAAGGAACTTAATTTTGCTCGAGTGTTGACTGTGGTCAAGAAAATAAGGGACTACAAGTTGCAGGTGGAGTCACATGGAGTCTTTGGAGTAGCAGTGATGCTCATGGGATAAGCTCAAGTCCAATGTACATGGAAGTTTGACGCATGGACGAATTCAAGGTGGTGGAGAATATTCGCCAAGGTGAAGTTTGTTAGAGTTGTGTCGAATATTGTGTACAAGATAGGTTGCAGTTGGATTAGGAGTTGTATTGTGTTTACATAGGATGTGGAGTCGTGTCCTAATAGGACACTTGTATCCTAAGCCTCTCTTATATAGCGAGGGTAGACACACGATGTAACCTATGCCAACATAATAACACGGGCACACGGAGGAGCCGGCGGCGTGTGCCGGCGCCCGGGCGGCTGGGGTGCGGTATTGCGACGGTGTCACAGGGAGGAGCGCCCATAGTCATGCTCTGGGAATGTAGTCATATCAGTGAACCTTGTTAACAAATATCGTACCTCAGTGTGTCGTCTATGATCTTACATTAGCGTTTTATTCTAACGTATCTTACCTCCCGCCATCTCCTTTTCTTCATGTTCCCATCTGTTGCTGACAAGTTCTGGCCTCTCCCTTGTTCTGTCTGCACCGAGCTGGCTGGGGTCAGTGTCAATCATCGTCTTTTGTAGGCAGTACCTTTTGTGAATTATGCATCTCGTATTCCTTATGCTATTGATATTTGCATTTTCTCGATGCAGGAGCGGTGGGTTATGGACCTACGACAGGAATGAATAAATATTCATACGGCAGGTTATCTCAAGACACGGTGTGGGTCATTCAGACTGTTAACATGCTTCTTGATGCCGCTAGTTCTGAAGAAGCAAAGCAAAACAATATTTGGCCTCCGCATGGGCAGCAAGGACACTCACGTGTACTCGCCAAGAGAGGATTGGGCTTGTGTGTCACATGACTGAAAAAGAGAAGCGTGTATGCATATATTTATAGATGCAGAATGAGGCTAGTCATAGTGGCAGTAACTTAGCTAGTAACATAACGCACTTCAATAAATTTTTGCTTATGTAGCAAGTATCTAATGAGATGTGGTAACATAATATATTACTGTAACATAGCGCTTCCCAAAACAAGATGAGTCTACAAACTAATAAAGGAAGCCATCTATGACACTACTATCATGTTACTTTGCATTATGAAGGTAGTAACTTAGACTACTGTCATATGCATGACACTAGTCTAAGTTACTCCCCACTATGACCAGCTTGAGAAGGAAGAGTCGCAAAAAAGAAAGTAATGATAGGTGGAAACATTTAAGAGCCTAGGTGCACATAAATAAAGCGGAGGTACTGCTCCGTAAAAATACTGATCGGGCATGTCAGATGCAAAGCTATATGGCTATTTGGTTGTCTATATACGCCCATCAGATATTAATAGGAGTTGCTTGATTGTTTGCATGACTACTCTAGACCAGGTTAACATGAACCTTTGGGATTATCAAAAAGAAAACATGAACCTTTGGGCATGTATAAAAAACATAGAGATACCAGGGGATTTTTGTACCTTTTTACTATCTGGACTTATCATAACAGTATATAGTTGTACAACGGGTTTTGTAATTAAAATAACTGATGACCACATAGTAAGAGACATCAATCTTCTGGAAGCTAAATAGCTAAAATTTGTAGATATATACAAAAATATTTATTGAATATCACCCTATCTATCGGTCGAAATTTACAAGATCACGTAAACTATGAACCGAGGGATGTGATTACTCAACATTCAGAGGCATTTGATCAACAATTTCTGAAACAATCCGAATTTTTTAGTTACATAATCATTTCTATTATCCCCAAAGGACATTAAAATGATGATACACTATTATATGCGCTTAGAGCATTCTGTGATTAGCTGTTCAATTATATTGAAGTTCGAAATGATGTTCCCTTCATTGTGGAGTTTAATGTTTTAAGCTTTTTTTTTGCAGACCTAATATTTTCAGTTGGTTAGTTTAGTTCTCTTAACATCATTTTTCTTTGTTTTTTGATTCTGAGATGTAATATGACTTTTTTTGCCAGAAGGAACAACTACTTCATCCAGGTGCATCTTCTTAATTTTTGGCCAGTGAATTAAAGTCTCAAGTGTAAAAAAAAGGTCTGAAACTGCGTGTGAATTTCCATGAAGAGGCAGGCTGATTAGTGTTCCTCGTATAAGATTAGGGGATTCTTGGTAACCTCAGTGAACTGCAGTCTCCCATCCCGTGAAGGCAAGGCCAAAATGCCGAGAAGATCCCCTGTAAACCGGCGTAAAATGGATGGTGAAGGAACAGAAACTCCCCGCACTACCGAGGCCATCCCGCTTCAAAGAGCTCCTGTTCAAGAAAGCCTGGGGAAAGTGTTTTAGGTGCTTGGAGCCAAATCATCGCATCGTGGGCTGCACAAACCGAGAGAGGTGCCTTCTCTGTGGTGAGGTTGGGCATCGGGCGAGGTGGTGTGGTGCAGCGGGGAAGAAGCCGGTGGAGCGGAGGGAAGGGAGTGCTGCTCCAACGGTCATTTTGCCACCTCCTCCCCCCGGCCCGCCGCCAAGTGCTGCAGTCCACGCGCCGATGGAGGCCCCGGCGAGCGACCCCGAGGCGCGGCGTGGGTTGGTCGTTGCCACGGCGCGGCGCACGGCGGCGCTTGCGGAGGCGGAGAGGAGGCTATCCAGGTGCGCTGTGGTGGCCGTCATCGTGGGCTCTCCTCTCCCGTTCGAGCTGGTGGACGTCAAGAGGGCGCTGGCTCTCCGCTTCAGGATCCTGGAGGATGCGGTCAAGGTCTCGCTGCGAGCACTAGGGGAACTGCTGCTCATCTTCGACGATGCAGCGGTTCGGGACCAAGTTCTTGGCGGTCAAGGCCCGCTGGTGCTCGGGCGGGTCACTTTCATGGTGGCCCCTTGGTCGCGCTTTCGTCGCGTGTCGCCGGCGAAGATGTTGTACAAGGTCAGGGTTTGCCTTGAGGGGGTGCCGGAGCATGCGTGGGACATCGGCAGCATGGCATCCCTCTTCGATCCATCTATGCTCATTGATGGGATCGGTAATGAGGTGAGGAGTGAGGAGGATACGGGATGTTTCAGATTGTGGGTGTGGATGGACTTGGTGGAGAAGTTGAAGACCAGGGGAGTGCTGCAGCTCGAGAAGCCTAGAGAGACGGGCTCGTCGGACATGCATTTCCCGGAGCTCGAGATGATGGATGAGGCACTGCCGCGCTAGGGGCAGGTGGGGTTGCTTGCTCATCCGGTTCTCATCCACCTGGATCATGTGGTGGATTTCTCCCGTCCGCCGTCGCCTCGCCCGGATAGTGGTGATAGCTGCAGCAGTGGGATCAGTGGGATACCATCTGATGAGGGCATGGTGGAGGCCTGGCCTGCTCGATGGGGCTATCGGTGGTTCCTAAGCTATGAAGATGGGGACTTCCCCCCGCCCCCACCATGGCAGTCGGCGCATTCACGGTTGCGCTTCCCTGATCGGGGGGAAACAGTGGAGGTGGAGGTGGAGGTGGAAGGCGCACGTACGGCAATGGGGAAGGTCACCGGCAGGCCAGCATCGGAATGGATCAGGCAAGTGGGCGGCAGAATGGTGGCGGTGGCGGGGCGCCTGGAAGGAGAGGCGGCAGTTTCTACCGGCGGCGTGAACGGGCTGCGGTGGCGCCAGCGGTGCAAGCTCCGCCCCTCATCGACGCGGGCGTGATATGTGCCTCGACGTCGGGGATCGATCCGTTCGCCGGTTCTGACAAGTCCCCGGTGGGGCAGTTGGCGCAGGTGGGGGCAGGGCTGACCGATGGCCATGAGAGGAATGGGGAGGGGGACGCAGAGGGGCTTTCGGAGCATTTGCCAGCCTCTTCTCGTGAAAGTCTGGGATGCCATGAACTGGCTGGTCTGCTAGTGCATTTGCATGGAGCGGAGAAAAGGGTGATGACAGAGGCGGACACCGTTGAGGAAGGGAGTATGAGGGGCTCCCAGGAATCGAGCAACGTGCATTCCCTTTCCCATGCAAGTCTGCCAACTGTTGCGGTGGTGGACCCAGAGAGGGAGGGGTCAGAGATGGTCATAAGTGCTATGGATGGACCGCTGACGGGAGGCAAGGGAGGACCCGCTGAGCTGGAAGATGTTTTTGGGCCGCACTCTCCGCGGGGCCGTCCACAGGAGTTGGGCCGGCTGGATGTTGGGCTGCAGGCGACGGGCGTGGATGCGGGGATGAGTGGGCCGCGAGCGGATGGCTCTGTGCGGGCCCAGGAGCCTGTCTTTGCGGCAGAAGATGACCTGCTATCCCACTTCCTCATCTCATGCACATCCCCGCTCCCCTCTCCTCTGCTCCCAACTCCGTGCAACAGCGTTCTGAAGGAGGCTGCGCCGGTGATGGGTGTCGCGAAGTGGAGCGGCGGCAGGCTCGCGGCCAAGTCGACGGCAGGGTGGTCAACAATGGACAAGGTCCAGCTAGTGTTGCTGAAGAAGGGTGGCATCCTGCCCATGGATGCGCCGGCGACTGCCGCTTCGGCGCCCGATCTGGTGAGGTACAAAGATATGTACAAGAAGCCGTTGCCTGATAATTTCATTGCGGCGATCAAGTCCATGCTGGAGGCAGAGGGATCGGGCCAGTTTGGAGGAGGGGGCAGCGGGGGACAGGTGCAGGCTCTCCGTGCCTGAAACCCAGTTGCTGTATCTGTGTTCTTCCGCCTTTTCCTATGTTAGTGCAGCTCCCTGTTTCAGACGTTGATGTTCTAGGTGTTGTGGGTATGTTTGTGGTCAGTTGTCGTGTGTTCAACCCTCTGGTGTTTGTGGTTGTTAGCTCATCCCTGTTGAGATGGTGGTTGGCTGCGGTTCAGAGGCTGTTTTTCAGTTTGTTAGAGTGCCCATATGTTTTATGGATCTTAATGTATTGAGCTGGAATTAATGTGCGTGGGCTTAATAACACGGCAAAGAGAAGAGCAGTGCAAATTTTCATTGCTAGTCTTATCTGCAACATTGTTTGCCTGCAGGAGACGAAATTGAGTGATGTGACGAGGGGCCTGGTGGTCGAGACGTTGGGGTCGAGGTTTGGTGACAATTTCTTGGTTCTGCCGGCTAATGGCTCCAGGGGAGGGGTGCTGTTGGCTTGCTCTAATGACTTTGAACTTTCCGCGATGCCTCTTGCTGTTGGGGAGAATTCGGTATCTGGCACGATCAGGTGCAGAGTAGATGGGGTCACCTGGTCAATCTCTGGGGTATATGGGCCACAGTTGGAAGCTGACAAGATTCGGTTCATTGACGAGATAAAAAGAGTGAAGTCCCTTATGCTGCCGCGATGGATGATTCTTGGTGACTTCAACATGATCTGCAAGGCTCGGGATAAGAGCAATAGCAATCTGAACCTGAGAATGATGGGCCGTTTTAGAGCAGCCATTGAGGAGTTGGACCTGATCGACTTCCCGCTGCTGGATAGGCATTTCACCTGGTCTAATGAAAGAGAAAATATGACGCACACCAAGATTGACAGGGTTATGGTAATGGGTGATTGGGATGCGGCCTTCCCCCACTATCAGTTGTCGCCGGCATCCACCAGTATCTCTGACCATTGCCCGATTGTGCTGAAGAGAATGGGTCGCTCTCACTGCAAATCATTCAGATTCGAGAACCATTGGATACAGCGCCATGACTTCTCAGAGGTGGTCTCCACGGCCTGGGCTAAGGAGGTCAAATCCGGTGACCCTGTTCGGGTGTTGCATACAAAGCTTTCCAGGACGGCTCGTGCTCTGCGTCTATGGAACAAGCGGCGATTTTTATGTCGGGTGTGGCCAACGAGGTGATTTTCTCCCTGGATTTGGCTCAAGAAGAAAGATCTTTATCAACTGGTGAGAGGCAGTTACGGGAGATGCTTAAGGACAAACTGTTAGGGATCGCGGCTGTTGACAAAGCAAGGTGGCGTCAGAAATCCAGACTAACTGATATCCGCGACGGGGATGCTAGCACGAGGTTTTTTCACCTAAGAGCTTCGGGGAGACGACGTAAGAATCACATCCCGACGCTGATGGGGGGTTCTGGAGAGGTTCATGACCAGGATGGGAAGGCCAAGATTCTCTTTCAACGTTTCAGAGGAATTATGGGTGTGCATTGTGAGAGATCGGCGAAGCTGAATTGGGAAAGATTGGGCCTGTCTCGTATGGATCTGGGGCATATAGATGGTCCTTTTACTGAACACGAGCTTCTGGCCGCGGTCATAGAGGTTCATGGGGAGAAGGCACCTGGACGAGATGGGTTTACTGGCACTTTTTTCAAGCAATGTTGGGCCATAGTTAAGGATGATCTGCTAGCGGCGGTGAACTGTGTCCACTCTCTTCGAGGCCACAACTGGAATTTGTTAAACACTGCCAACCTGGTCTTGCTGCCCAAGCGTGCTGATGCCCAAGATGCTGCGGATTTCAGATCCGTGAGCATGATGCATAGCGTCCCCAAGCTTGTTAGCAAGATGTTAGCATCGCGGCTGGCCCCGGAGATCCATCACCTTGTCTCAAATAACCAGAGTGCCTTCATTAGAGGTAGAGCAATTCAGGATAATTTCTTGTACGTCAAGAATGTCATTAAGGCGGCTCATGTGGCGAAGACCCCTACGGTTTTTCTCAAGCTGGACGTGGCCAAGGCCTTCGATTCGGTGGGATGGGCATATCTCCTAGAGGTTCTTGAGGCAATGGGTTTTAGCCAGAGGTGGCGTGACATGATTTCCTTGATTCTATCTTCGTCGTCGTCAAGAGTGTTGCTGAATGGATTGCCGGGTTCACCTTTCCTACATCGGCGCGGTCTTAGACAGGGGGACTCTCTGTCCCCTCTGTTGTTCATCCTCGCCATGGAGCCTTTGCAGCGGCTATTCTCTCTTGCCACCGAGGAAGGAATCCTATCCCCTCTAAGACCGAGGGTGGCCCGTCTCCGTACAAGTTTCTATGCTGACGATGCGGCTCTCTTCATTAACCCTTCGGCATCTGACTTTGTGGCTGTGAATGCCATCCTCAGGCTCTTCGGTGATGCTTCCGGGCTATCTGCCAACATGGCCAAGACTATTGCTTACCCAATCTCTTGCTCTAGAGTGGACTATGCGCCCATGTTGGCTGATTTTGGAGGGGTTATGGGTGTTTTTCTGTGTCTGGGAAGCTGTCTCCGAGAAGGGGGCGTTTGATGAACAGGAAGGGAAGATTAGTTTACATCAACTTTGTGGTCACGGCCTCTGCTACCTTCTTCCTAACGGCTTTTCAACCGGACAAATGGTTCATAAAGCGGGTTGATAAGATGAGAAGAAATTTCCTTTGGGAATGTGAGGAGGGGACTGCTGGTGGCAAAAGTCTTGTCAATTGGGCGCAAGTTTGCTCCCCCAAGAAATATGGTGGTTTAGGAGTGAAGAATATTGAATGTTTCAGCCGGGCTCTGCGGCTGAGGTGGGAGTGGTTTCGATGGGATGGAGTGGACAGGCCGTGGAAGGGCACCCCAACGCCGTGCGACAGCTCTGACAAGCAGCTCTTCTCGAGCTGTACCACAATTCAGTTGGGTGATGGCTCTCTTGCTTCCTTCTGGATGGACAGATGGCTGAATGGGGTTGCACCTGCTGTTCTTGCTCCGGAGATCTTCAAATTGACCCGCCTCAAAAGGTTATTGGTCAAGGAGGCGATGGACAATGGGCGATGGATGAAAGGGTTACAGCGTATGCATACTGATGCCAGATCGAGCAGTTTGTCAAGCTTTGGGGGGAGGTGCAGAATGTGACGTTGTCCAACAACAGAGATTTCATCAGTTGGGACATAACTGCAAATGCTGCATACTCTGCTTGCTCTGCTTATGAAATTCAGTTTGCAGCTAGGATTGCGATGCCGGGTTTGGACCGGGTGTGGAGGTGCAAGATGGAAGGAAAGGTCAAGTTTTATTTGTGGCTGCTCCTGCAAAATAGGAACTGGACGGCAGATCGTCTGCGAGCGAGAGGGTGGTCACATATTCCATGTGCCGGTTGTGTGATCAGCAGGAGGAAACCGCAGAACACCTAACTCTGTCCTGCTGCTATGCAAAGGAGGTTTGGTTCCAGTTCAGCAGAACAAGCGGCGCAATGTACAATGCTATTTCGTCGGCACCCTCGATTGGGGAATGGTGGTTCAGGCTGTATTCTGCTACAGGTGAAAAAGAGAAAGTATCTGAGGATATTACTTTGGCCGCCTATATTGCGTGGAATCTGTGGAAGGAGCGAAACCGGAGGGTTTTTGACCAGAAGGAGCGGACGGCCATCTCTCTGGCTGTTTTCATCAAGGAGGAGGTTAATTTATTCTGGGAGGCAACTAAGAGGACCACTGTAGTATAGATGTGAGATTTCCCGTGATGTGGTGTTTTTTCATGTTGTTCTGAATGCGTGGGTATGGTGTTTGAGCTAGGCTCTAGTGGTTTTGTAATGACTTCTCTTTCTTCTATAATGTAAAAGCAGAGCTCCTGCTGTTCGCGTCAAAAGAAACTGTTGTAGTTAGTCGTTCCCTCCCATTTCCATGTAAGTAGTTCGCTTAGATCTCTTCCAATTCTTTTTTATTCATTAGTTTATCCGACGGAAGCATCACAAGAATTACCCCATGCGATCCCCGCACGCGTAGTACAAATCTATATAACTTACCCCGACATCTTCTTCATGTTCCGGTGCTGCTAACACACCACTGACAGGCGGTGCGACATGCACTACAGATGTGGATGATCGCCTTTGGTATGCAGTTCCTTTTCCGATATACCAATCTCGTATTCCTTATACCAGTTAATGATCACTACATTATCTCGATGCAGTAGCAGGGGGTTAGCTAGGACCTACTACGGAAATGGTGAAGCATTCATATGGAAGTGCATCGCACAATACCGTACAAGACTCACAGACTGTTAACATGCTTCTCGATGCTGCCCATTCCCAAGAAGCACAGCAATACAAAATTCTGCCTCTGCTTGGGCACCTAAGACAGTAATGCATTCTAGCATTGAGCTTGTGTGTCACATGACTAAAAGTAGAAGCGTGTATGTATATATTTATAGATGCAGAATAAGAATGAAGAGTCACGAAAAGAGAAAAAACAAGCAAGAGTAGGGAAAGGTGGAAACATTTAAGAGCCTAGGTGCACTTGAATTATAGGAGGTATTGATCCATAAAACTTCGCGAGAGACCTTGGGCATGATAGATTGATAGGTAGGTTGCATCAACACCAAATATATGTATTTGGTTGTCCATATGCGCCCACCAAATATTAATATGAGTCATTTGATTGCTTGCATGACTACTCTGGACCAGAACAAAATGACCTTAAAGCAACGACGATTCTATGTGTAAGCTGTGGGGTCAGCCGACCCCACCGTTTTTTTTTTGGAAAATAGCCCAGGAGTACTGTTCATCATGAAGAAAAAAAATCTAAAAAAACCCATTGACCCCACAGATTTATAAGGCTGACGCCGCCACTGCCTTAACGCATTATTGGGCATACAAATATATCCGAGGACTACTGAACTTTTTATCATCTAGACTTAACATAAAAGTATATAGTTGTACAATAAGGTTTGTAGTTAGAAAAATGTGCATAGATAAACAAAATGTTTTTTCGCTTCAATGAAATGTTACAACATGCATTTGAAAAAAAATCAAAATATGTTTTTGTAAATGATGTTAATATATATTTGGAAATTGTTAAATGGAAATATAAAATGTTTTAAATACATATAAAAATGTACAACATATATGAGAAAGGGTAGACATGTATTACAAAACTAACCTATGAAAACTAACAAAATAAAAAAATGAAGAAAACAAAATATAACAAGAAAATAAACAAAGAAAACTAGCTCGAAAGTCGGTACAGGCGGTGTATAGAACCAACGGCCTTAAGCACCCGAAAGCGCGAGTTGGACTCCAGCTGGTTCACTCAGTCTGGCATTTGACTGGTCGGCCCTTCACCATAGGCCGGTCGACCGACAGTCATTGACCGTTTACAACAAATTATAAAGTTTAAAAATTTGAAAGGAAATCATGAATTAAAAAAACACATGGATTTGATTGAAAAGTACATGAAATTCTAAGAAAGTTCCTGTTTTTATAGAAAAGTACATGAATTTCAAAAACAATGGTGGATTTATAAATTGTTCATATATTTGGAAATTATTCAGAACTTTGAAAAAAAGGATCTATGAAAATAATTCATGGTTTCAATTTTAAAAAAATCGTATATGTGGAAATTATTCAGAATTCCAAGGGCTGTTCACCTTTTCCAAAAAAGGTTCAGAATTTTTTTTAAAAATCAAGAATTTGGAAACCAGAACACATTGACGTTTTCAAAAAAAATTCATGGATTTAAAAAAAGTCAAAATAGAAAATAAAATAAAAATATGAAGAAAACAAAAAAACTGGCAAAATCGGTCATAAGCTTTTTGAAGCTTGACAAAAATAGTTGTTTTTTTTCTGACAAAACCGGTTGGTGAAAAGATTTTGTATAGTTAGAAAAAAAAAATCACAGCGCTACATTTTCTGGCCCACTCACTACGATGTGCGCTGGGATCGCAGAGTGCCAACTGGAAATAAGCCAATAAGTAGGACTGGCACGATATAGAAAATAGGCTGTATGACGCCCATGGGCATCGAACAGGGGAGCTTACGCAGAAACCCAGCACAAATTGGTCGACGCACTCTACCCTGACCCAGTTTTGAACAAAAATTCAATGCTTTTGAGATGGTTTTCACCACAAAAAAATGGCTGTTTTTTTAGAAGCTAGATATTTCTAAACTGATTAAAAAAATACAAATATATGTGTTAGAAAGTTGTTCAGTATGTGTTATATATAGAAAAGTTCAGTGTACATAAAAAGGCTAAATTTTTTTAAATAATACATTTTTTTATTAATTTGCACAAATATTACGCTCAAAAAATAATTTTCGAAAATAATACACCGTCGGCCCGCAGCCGACCGAGTGGACCTAGTCGGCCCACAGCAGGCCGACTGAGACCCTATCGGCTTGCTGCTGGCCGATTGGCCTGTCGGCCACCAGTTCAGGTCCAGTCGGCCAGTAGTGGGCCGACAGGGCCTAATTGGCCTGCTGTGGGCCGACAGCGACTAATTGGCCAGCTGCGGGCCGACAGGGACTAATTGGCCTGCTGTGGGCCAACCGGTGCATGCCACCATTTTTTTCCCCGAACGCTTCCTGGATTTTTTTATAAACTATGACGTATTTCGTGCAACCCTGTGCCCGTAATATTTTCCCGCCATATGTCCGCGCCAACTCTTTCCCGCCATCCGTTTCCCGCCATATGTTCACGCCAACTCTTTCCCGCCACCCGTTTCCCGCCATACCGCAGTCGTTCTTTCCTGTCATTTTCTCATCCCTACCTATAAAACCCCCTTCAGACAGAGGAGGATAAGCATTCCAGTGTAGTGTAGTTGAGATGTCCCATTATCCTTTCGATCGTAGTTTTCATCCTGAGATGAGCAGGACTCTTCTGAGGCTAGCTACCGATTTCAGGATGGACAATAGGATAGTTCCATGGGACGAACTCATCGGTAGTAACACCATAATGAATGAGTTGGCTCACGAATTACGTATGTCTGGGTGGCCTGAAAGGACCTACGAGGAGGTACGTATAGAACTTCTTAGGTTGCATGCAAGGTGGAAGAAGGTAGTGGAGCCGGAGAGTGAAACTTTCAGAAGGACTGCAGAAAAGCATCCATTTTTATGGACTGATGAGAGCGAGGACGAAGATGATATCTTCATGCCGCCGCTTCCGGGTTCTGCATCGTCAAAGAGCAAGAGTTTTGCATCGTCCAAGGGCAAAAGTACTGCATCGTCGAAGGGCAAGAGTTCTGCATCGTCCAAGGGTAAGAGTTCTGCATCCTCGAAGGGTAAGAGTTCTGCATCGACGGAGGATGACGATGATGACTTCATGTAGTTTTTGTGATGTATGTTGTAAGTTTAGTCGTATGTACCGTTAATTTAGATGTAGTTATATCTAGTTGTTTATACTATCTTGTTGTACGAGCATTATGTTCTATCTAAATATGATGTTGTAGTTCGGATAACAGAGTACTAAAATAGAGTAGGCATATGTCTCATACATAAGTACATAACATACATAGAATAGACATAAGTCTCATACATAAGTAGATGGTCATGTCTCTACTGATAGATGGAAGCGTCAGTGACGACGTCTGGCCTGGCGGGGAGGCGGATCTGGAAGCGGCGACCATCCCAACTTGTTAGGTGGCCTAATGTTACGAGGAGGAATTTCAGACTCTCCCTGGTCATGCTATGTATCCTGTGTGGGGCCTGGTGGAGGAGTCGAATACATGTTCATCCACTAGGTGTGCTGCGACATCTGAGCATGTATGTTCTCCCCGGGATGTTGATCACTCCCCCACGTATCATGTGATGCTGACATAGACGCATGATATCCGTAGGCTCCTGCACGATGGAACGTTTAGTCATGAAGAATGAGGTCGCCTCAATTAAAATTGAAAACAATAAAAGTGAAGACACTTACCTGCTGGTTGTGGCGGCTGCTCTGGCTCAAACACGAAGCTCGATGAGGGACCGTGCTGCTGTGGCTGTGGAGAAAACACGAAGCTCGACGAGGGACCGTGTTGCTATGGCTGTGGAGAAAACACGAAGCTCGACGTGGGACCATATTGTTGTGGTTGTTGCCACGTTGAACTACTAGGTTGGTCAGGACGGGGTGGCCTGGTTGTCGGCTGATGTGCTAGACGTGGACGTGGTTGATGTCGGTGTATGGAGTGATGCGGCTGCTGCTACTGGTGTTGAACAACGTCGATTCTCCGGGTGCACGTGATAGCCTCGTACACAGTCCGTATCTTGTTCTAAATTCGTTCCAAGAAGGGCTGTAGCACTGGACAATGCTGAAGAAGAGGTCCAGACGACAGTGATCGTCCAAAGGTGGTCACGTCCTGGTAGAGTTCGTGTGTTAAGGTAGCCTGCAAATTTCCATGACGATTAATAATGTAAGTCTCTTGCACGTTAAAGTATGTGACAACATTTGCGTACTGCCTAGAGCCCGAAGTGTCATAGCTCGGGTACATATCCGACGGAGTAGGATCCGGTATCTCCTCTGGGTGGGAGTGCTCAATGATGCGTAATCGTGTTCCGGTCATGTAGCGCCGCAAATAGAGATTGAATTCATCGAGATCAAAATTATGATTCTCGTGCCATAGATGTGTGTTTGCTGTCTCCCATTCTATAACATACGACTCTAGTCTAACTAGCCAGTCAGCAGTTGTCCTGGTCATGCCCTTCCTTGTCGTCCTAAAATTGTGGTGTGTGTTCAATAATTACCTAAAGTTTCGAATGGAGTACTATGAAAGATAATGCAACACTGAAAAATTAGTTAATACTTGTGGATGTGTGCTGGCACCGGGTTCTCTATAGGGGGAGGCAGCTCCAACTGCAGAAGACCAAATTGCCTCATAACTCTCTGTTGTGCCATCTCCTCGATGAAGACATCGAAGATGGTTTTTGATTTTGTCATCCAGTAATCTCGGTCCCTTGTGCATAGCACAGACAGACCACCAGGGTATCTCGCTTGTATGGCTGCTTCCGTGTAGGGCTGCCAGATGACCCCGGTGTACGCATCGTACTGCTCGTTCAATGCTGTGTATGCCTTCCTGGTCTGATCACTAGCAAAGCATCTCTGCAGAAAACCAAAAGTTAGTAGCCGCTAGCATCGAACTATCTCTTGTGCAGAAAAAAGTTGCATTAAACTATAACACGGTGCATACCTCGCGACGTGTCCAACACAGACCGAAAGTAGGCATGTCGATGCCGTCAGCATCAAACATGGCGTCTATAGGCTCACGAACACGTACATCTGGTCGCCCTATAGAGAACCTCTCCCACGACCATAACTGTAGGAATAGAGGGCATCCAAAAAGGGCTGGCTTTCTCGATGTAAGCTGGCAACCATTGCACATACCTCGGTATGTAGCCGCTAAGACCGCCGAACCCCAACTCCTCTGTCTGATCTGATCCGCAGTATGAGCGCTCGCTATCTCGAGTGCCATAGGGATGTAGAGCGCGTTAATAGTGGTGACATGGTTCTCTGTGAACATCACCTTGCCGAAAAGCCACATTAAGTAGGCCTCCAGGCTCCGAGTGATCTGTTCCGCAGTCAACGGCGCCCGGAAGTTTTGGATCTGCATTAAGCAAAGAGAAAGTTTTAGTTAGCCGCAGTTATTTTCTGTAAAACCATATGCACGATAACTTGAAGATAATAGGTTGGGGAAATTACTCGGAAATTGAGCAACCACTCATACTTAGGTCCGTGATGCTCCCATACCAGATCCGGAGCATCCGGAAAAACACCATGAAAACGTTGTGTAAGGGCTCGCTCCCAACCAGCCGGTGCGTCCAACGGTCCTATGGCATGACCTGCCAATGGTAGTCCGAGCAAAAGTGACACATCCTCCAGAGTAGGAGCCATCTCTCCCCTTCGGAAGTGAAACGTGTGGGTCTCTGGCCTCCAACGGTCCACTAAGCAGCTCAGCAAGGACCCGTCGATGGCGATGCGTTTCTCACCCGGGATAGACTCAACCAGACGCGCGAAAGGTAAAAGGCCGGCCCATTTCAACCTTCATCAGAGAACATTTCAGTTAGTGTCTCCCATTAATATGCATGTCAGTGTGCAAATTAATAAAACACGTACCGCTGAAGCCATCCTGGGTGTATCATCCAATTTTCTTTAGGAGTGCGAGTGACCAGAGGCTCAAGCTTGCGCTCATACCATATCGCACCACGAAGACCCCTATCAATGTCCCCATTCAGCAACTACATTCCCGACATTCCTGCACATAAAAAAATCAGAACATAGTGCCACACTTAATAAAAATTCAGAACATAGTGCCACACTTAATAAAAATTCAGAACATAGTGCCACACTTAATACAAATTCAGAACATAGTGCAACACTTAATACAAATTCAGAACATAGTGCCACAGTTAATAAAAATTCAGAACATAGTGCCACACTTAATAAAAATTCAGAACATAGTGCCACACTTAATACAAATTTAGAACATAGTGCCACACTTAATACAAATTCAGAACATAGTGCCATACTTAATACAAATTCAGAACATAGTGCCACACTTAATACAAATTCACAACATACTACTGCTAGCTTAGCTTCTTCCTCTCGCCCTTACTCCTCTACTGCCTCTACCTCCTCTTCTTCCCCGGTTGCCTCGTCCACGCCCAGTGACGAAAGTGGGACAATTAGTGTCCCTATGGCCAAATTCATTGCACAAAATTCATTGCCTAGTCGGACCTCCTGCTTCAGATTCATCCATATCATTCCGGATGCGCCGACAATGCCGTCTGCCTCTACTTGTATGCATATGCTCTGGGTTTGGAATGTAACGCCTTTCAGCGGGGTTGACGCTGTTGAAATTACCCATTGATCGAAAACCCATCAGCTCACCTGTCCAGGTATTGAGGACAGACTCTTTAAGAAAAAATGGAGACACAAACGATATTGCGTCCATTCCAAACTGCCCGCAAGTAGCAAGTACATGTGAGCAAGGTAGGTGAAGCAATTTCGGTTTGTTGCATGTGCACTCACACGTTGGCCAGGCTTCATTACCAATTTTCACCTCATGCGTCCTCAACTCATTTGCATATCCAAATTTGTTGTTGGCTAAGCGGACCTCAAACCTTCTTTCTTGATTACCAATGGCGACTACAGTGTGTGATCTAGCTTTTTGCATCTTGTTGTCCATGTACTTCGTGACTCTTTCACAGTACCGTGTATTCGGGTTGTTGAAGATATGTTGCTCTGATTTTTGACGTCTATCTCTGAAATACTTGACGGTGCCATAGAAAATACCCTCAACGATGGCTGTAAGTGGCAATGCCCGGTTTCCTCTGAGGACAAAGTTGTATGTTTCTGCGAGGTTCGTTGTCATGACACCGTACCTTGCTCCATGTGTGTCATGTAGCAAAGACCACCTCTCTAGAGGCTCATGCTCTATCCACTGCTCGAAGGTTTTAATCGACCTCCCAAGCCTTCTCCTAGTACCAGGTGGGTCAAAGCCTGGCAGGTCACATAGCCCAACAGGCTCCTCCTCCACGGCCGTTGTTCCTGTTGCCAACTGTGCAGCTACTGCTTCAACATGTGCCCTCACCGCTGCATCTCTTGCAGCTTTCCTGTCCCTCACGTGTCTCTGCGTGCACACATTAAGTTTGTCGCGTATCAAATTGTACTTCCATAACTGGTTCTGCTTGCAGAGTTTTTTGAACAGATTCATCAGGTTCTTATTTCTAAACCGCGAGAAGAAATTAGCCCCCAGATGGCGCATGCACCAACGGCTCTGCAAGTCCTGCCATGGAACTTGTTCCTCAGGGCCTGGGTTTGTCAGTGTCCTTATCGCACTGAGTATACCTGCATGCCTGTCATGAAGGATGCACACATTGGGCTTCTCCTTCACAACTGATATTTTCAACTGCCTGAAGAACCATGTCCAACTTTCAATGTTCTCACTCTCCACAAAAGCAAATGCGAGTGGGACGACTTGATTTTGGCCGTCTTGACCTATGGCTGTCAGGATCTGACCCTTGTACTTGCCTGTGAGAAAAGTACCGTCAACACATATCACCGGTCGGCAATGCCTGAAAGCTTCGATGCATACACCGAAAGAGAAGAAGAGACGATGCAGCACCCTCACAGTTGGGAACTCTGGCATGAACATGTCTTGGATATCGATATAGGTGCCTGGATTCCGCTGCTGCAGGGTGTGGAGGAGCTGGACAACAGAGTCATATGCATCAAAATAAGAACCAAATCTCCTCTCAAGCGCCGCATGCTTAGCCCTCCAAGCCTTGCCATAAGAAATTCTGTACTTGAACCTGGCGAAGACTTTTGTCTGGACTGCCTTCACTTCCATAGCTTTGCCCTGCACTATCTCATCGTAAAACAACCGAGCAATAAGCGTCGATGAAAGGTTGGCATGATCCTGAGGGATGCAGGGAATAAGACAACTGTGATTAACTAAGTCACTTATCACCCAACTTGTGCCATACTTAGGGAGAAAGCCGTACACCCTGGCGGGACAATCTGCGTTCTTGCATACCATTGTCAGGAATTTCTGACTGGACACCTGAGCTGTGAAAACCCTTTGCGTGGACATTGCCCAGTTAATTATTGCATCTTTCAGGGCTTGCTTGTTCGGATACATAGCACCCGTCGCAATATTGTTCTGGTGGTATTGCCAGGCTGAATCATGTCCATCATTCACGGTCATTGCAGATGAGAAGTCATGATTCCACGATGCAGGATTCGGGACCTCCTCTGCATTTTCTTCTTCATCTGACTCGTCGGAATCATCGGCATGACCCCTTTCAACATCGGTGTCTTCTTCTTCCATCTGGTCCTGCATGTGCCCATCTACCTCGTCAGTGTCCACCTCGCCATTGTAATCACCATCGGCATTTCCTCCTTCTACCTGACTACTCTGCCCTGGTTCATAACCATAAGCATTTCCTCCTTCTACCTGGCTGCTCTGTCCTTGTTCGTAACCATCATCTCCAGCATTTGACATAGATAACTGCCTCCCTACACTGCTATGACCAGGATCGTAGCCACCCTCGCCTTCATGTGCAGTGACCTCCTTCACGACGGGAAGAACTAAAGCAACGGGATTGCATCCCCTTCGTTCACAACCTTGTAACCACCGCACCCATTCGGAGTCTCGCTCTATCGGCCTCAAATAAAAGTAAATTATTGAACTTGACCGTGTCCACAATGCATGAACACCGACGGTGTGTGTTTCAGTATCAAGACCTAAATTTGCCGCAATCCATTCTTTCAACTGACTGACAGACCATGTTTGAGGTGCGCTCATTGGCACATCTATATGAGTAAATTCACTCAGATCTGCTCCCATCTCAGTTGTTTGGACAGTACCAGGACCATAGCAAAATCTAAAGTTCACTACATCGGACATCTGAGCTCACCTATTTTTTTTCAACAACGAATACAGGTATTAAGCAACAACTTAATATACCCACACTAAGAAATATTAGACATGTCTATATATTAGCTAGCTATATATTACAGAATATTAATGGAGCAACTAATAGTCTAATACTACCGGAGCAACTAAAATATTTTTACACAACTAATTAGTTAACATCTAAATATATTTACGTATACTACCGGAGCAAATAACAATAATCACACACCTAATTTATTTCACATCGAAACATATTAACAAATACTACCGGAGCACCTATGAAAAATAAAATGTTGGTTGAAATATACCCTTGAAGCGTGCGTGCGAACGACGAGCGACGGCCTTCAATCACCGGAATCGGAGCGGGAAACTCCACCAAACTGTCGGAGCTTCACCTCCACCGCCTCCACCACACTGCCCCAACTTCTCCACCACCACCTCCACCTCCACCGCCGCAACAAGCTCCACCAATGAGCTGGAAAAAAACTCCACCTAAATGCTCACCACGACCGCCACGAGCTACCCCATCAGTAGATCGAGGTCTCTTTTGGTTGCCCTAACTGAGTAGAATCCATTTACGATGCCAAATCCGCAAATAAATGGTTCATTTAGGTGTAGAAATTGGGGGCATTTTGGTGTACAGAGAGGAGAAGGAAAGAACAGAAGAAGAACCCTTGCGTGCGTGGGAGGAGGAAGAAGAGGCAGGGAGCCTGCCGTGCCGCGCGAGGTGGGTCCACACCCTGTCGGCCCGCAGCAGGCCGATCGGCCCGCGGTAGGCCGATAGGCCTGCGGTAAGCCGACAGGGGTTCACCCAGTGACCGCCGCGCCGACAGCTCCCTCCCCCCCCCCCGGCGACGTGGCCTGCCCAATCCGCGCACGACACGTGGCAGGCTGGCCAGCTGTCGGACAGCTACTGGCCGAGTGCACCCAGTCGGCCTGCTGTGGGCTGACTAGGCCCAGTCGGTCCGCAGCGGGCCGACGGTGTATTATTTCTGAAATTCTTTTTTTAAGCGTAATATTTGTGCAAATTAATAAAAAAATGTATTATTTAAAAAAAATAGCCAAAAAAGTTCGGTCTGTGTTACAAAAATGTTCGTCGCATAATTGAAAGAAAGTCTGTCATAAATTAGAATTGTTCCATGTTTGTAACAAAAAATGTTCTTCATATATTGGAATAACGTTCACGATATATAAAATAAATGGTCACCTTTTATTAGAAAGATGTTCACTGAATATTGCAAAAACTATTAAAAAATCAGAAATGTAGAAGAAGAAAAATGAAAAACCAAGTTCATAAAAAAACTAAAAACAAAAAACAGTACGTAAACGAAAAAGAAAAACAAAAACATTAAAAATATAATAAAACCAAAAAGGAAAACATGTGCACACGTCAAATGGGCTAGCCCATCCTGATGCAAGTTTCAGCGACGGTGTTCATATATGACGCATAGGGCATTATATATATAGGGATTGTTTTTCCAGGGATGGTACCCTTTGTGGGCCAGCCGCAGCACGCACAGCAGGGAACGCCCCAGCGCCCCACGTGTCGCGTGCTGAACGGAACCGTGATAGAATATATATATATGTTTTCTATGAGTGTGCTTTTTTGTTTTCAGGGTTTTTATTTTGCTCTATTTTTGCTAGGTTTTCGCAAGAAAAGTTCTTTTTCCTCTCGTGAAGCACACCGTGTGAAATAGCAGCAAAAACACTATTCAGAATGTGAAAATCACAGGTGTGCCTTTAAAAAAGTGAAAAAACACAGGTTTTTCCGGCTTTTCTTTTTTTGTTTGCAGTTTTTTTGTTCTATTGGATTTTTTTTCTGATTTTCTAAAGAAAAAAGTCGCCCAAACATATAACCTGCGATCTAGTTTCGAAAATCTCAATGTAAGAAACAGAACGGTGAAAATGGCTCGTGATTTGGGCACACGGTTCAAGAGAGGTGGTGGAGTGGACTTTGTAAAGGATACCTTCTAACTAGTGATTTCTCAGGTTTTATTGTATGAGAGAAGCATGTTCGTGCTGGTGATGATGGAGGGAGTATGTTCGAGCGTCCAATAATATGGCTGCTGGTCCCATTATTTTTCGGCATTGGTCCCATGTATTTGGTACTTATCAGTACTTTGATTTTGGTCCTATTTTTCTATCACTCAATTAATTTTAATGAACTACTGTTATTATTGACTAGTCTGTCAATTTTTTCTACCACTAGACCAATCTTAATGAGCGGGGGGATTTGACCACTCAATGTTCGGTCACATTGGATTCACAATAATAATATCTGCAACGATCTGAAATTTTCCTTACGTAATCATTCCCAGTTTTTCTTTCTTGCAAAAGGGCGGCAGAGAACAAATTATATTCAATGTGACCGAACTAAAAATATTTCGAAACTGGTGTCCATAGAGGAACTAGAAATAATAAAAGACTAAAATCATTCCCAGTTTGGAAGAAAACTAGGAATGAACTGCCGTCTCTTATTATGCCGATAGAAAACTAGAAATTTTTCCTCTTAGGAATAGTAAGAGGAACTAGAAAATTTATTGTCCATAGAGGAACTAAAATTGTTCCTCTTATTATTGCCCATAGAAGAAAAAGGGAATGAACTGCCGTTCTTTTATTTTGCCGATAGAAAACTAAAATTCCCCTTATTATTGCCCATAGAAGAAAAAGGGAATGAACTGCCGTTCTCTTATTATGCCGATAGAAAACTAAAATTCCCCTTATCATTGCCTATAGAAGAAAAAGGGAATGAACTACTGTTCTCTTATTATGCCGATAGAAAACTAAAATTCCTCTTACTATTGTCCATAGAGGAACTAAAATTGTAGAGTCAACATAAGAGACGGCAGTCTTCTACTCGTATGTTGTTAACAAGGAAAAGGAAAGCTATATAGCTCAAATTTGTAGTTTTGGTTTTGTTCTGGCTTGATGTGAACACATTATTGTAGTTAGGATAACTAGAAAAATATTTGCGAATATCATGCTCTTAGTTGAAATTTACAAGATATCTCGGGAACTATGTGTTGAAGGATTTGACTGCTCAAATATGTCGGAATTGGATTATTCAAATTTTCATTTTTTTAGAAAAGGATTATTCAAATTTTCATACATAATCAATCCTAGTTCTTTTTCTTCCAAAATCGAAAAGGACAATAAAGATCATATATGCATTTCTTTTCTTTTCCGGGAATCGTCCAAAAACGTAATGCTGATGTTCAGTTGGCTTCGGAGTTGATCGACTAGCGATGAGCTCCTCGCTCCCGCGACCTCTAGTCGTCGCCGGGCGATCCCTCGCCGCCTCTGCCCTACGGAGCACCCGCCTCCCCTCCCTGCCTCCTCGGGAGCCTCTCCGACCTCTTGCCCCGGGAGGCGTGCTCGCCGCTCTCCCTCCCCTGGTGTGTCCAAGGTGTGCCCCGGGCCGGCGACACCATTGTCGCTGTCTCGCCCCCTGCGCCGTCCAAGACCTGCTGCAACCCCGTGCCGCCTCCCGGCAATGACGACCTCGAGGCCATGTTGCGAGGATTCCGGCTGGGGAAACTCGGCCAGGTCGCCTTAAAAAACCAGGTGCGGCGTTCCTCGACTTCGTTCTTCTCAACTTTCACACCATGGTAGCCTCGCCCCTCGCTCGTTTATTTCCGGCTAGCTCTTGCCGCTTCTGGATCACTCCAGCTGTGCCCTCCTCCCGGGTCAATGTGTTCTTCGTTAAAAACGCGCTTAACTTCCTTCTCACGGATGCCCCGGACCGCTTATCCGTCCTCGCGGATGGCCCGGACTACTTTTGCTCCCTGGCCGCCTCGCCGGCCATCGCCAATTTCGTGGTCGCCACGGCGCGTCTGCGCCTTGGTAGGACGGAGCTCATCCTCCATCGCCGTCGGCGGGAAGCGGTGGATGCTGCCGCGCGTGCTAGGGCGCATGCGTGCCACACAATTCCCGGTGCCCCGGAAGCGGCGGCGCATGCCCTGGTTCCCGCCCGTATCCCTGCATGCATGCATGCAATCAATCCCACCCCTCCCCTCCTGTCATCCTGCCCTGCAACCCGTGGCCCTCCCCCCGCGCGTGCCTGCTTTTCTAGACGGCTCGGCGCCCCACCCGCGTGTGACTGCTGACACGCATCCCTCCCTCCCGTTGGGCTTATCCCTGGCCCCCAGATGCGACGTGCGTGGTGCCACCATACCCCTGCGCTCTGCTCCATCTTCTCCTACCCCGCCTCTTTCCCTCGCTCGTCCTCTGCAGACTCCCGACCCGTCCATCGAAGGCGCGAATCCCGCCCCCCTCCCTCCCTCCCTGCGGGAATCCGGCTGCAGCCTGATGAGTCCTGCGGTGCCGCACCCCCATCCCCCGTTTCCCCGGCGCCCTCTGCTGCGAGCAGCGCCCCCATCCCGCCCGGTCCTATAAGGAAGCTCTGCTCTCCCCGTCTCCACCTCCACCCAACAAACGGCGCCTCCTTGCCTTCTTGCCATCCCCGGTCAAGACTCTGTGCCACAAGTGCTACTCCTCGCGCCACCTTGTCCGTCACTGCCGAGACCCCGTCCGCTGCCGGGACTGTGGTCGCTCCGGCCACATTAGCTCACAATGTAAGTTTGATCCTTTGGTACTCATTGTTGGGGAACGTAGCAGAAATTCAAAATTTTCTACGCATCACCAAGATCAATCTATGGAGTAATCTAGCAACGAGGGGAAGGAGAGTGCATCTACATACCCTTGTAGATCGCTAAGCGGAAGCGTTCAAGTGCACGGGGTTGATGGAGTCGTACTCGTCGTGATCGAAATCACCGATGATCCTAGTGCCGAACGGACGGCACCTCCGTGTTCAACACACGTACAGCCCGGTGACGTCTCCTACGCCTTGATCCAGCAAGGGGAGAAGGAGAGGTTGGGAAGACTCCATCCAACAGCAGCACGACGGCGTGGTGGTGGTGGAGGAGCGCGGGACTCCAGCAGGGCTTCGCCAAGCACTACGAGAGACGAGGAGGGAGAGGGGTAGGGCTGCGCTAACAGGGAGAGCAAATCACATGTCTTGGGCAACCCCAAACCTCAAGTACATATAGGGGGAGGGGAGGGGCTGCGCCCCCACCTAGGGTTCCCTCCCTAGGGGTGGCGGCCAGCCTAGATCCCATCTAGGGGGGCGGCCAAGGGGGGAGAGAGGGGGGCGCACCACTATGTGGGCCTTAGGCCCATCTGAGCCTAGGGTTTGCCCCCTTCCCCTCTTGGAGGCGCCTTGGGCCTTGGTGGGAGGCGCCCCAGCCCACCTAGGGGCTGGTTCCTTCCCACTATTGGCCCATGTAGGCCTCCAGGGCTGGTGGCCCCACCTGGTGGACCCCCGGACCCCTCCGGTGGTCCCGGTACACTACCGGTGATGCCCGGAACACTTCCGGTGGCCAAAACCATACTTCCTATATATCAATCTTTACCCCCGGACCATTCCGGAACTCCTCGTGACGTCCGGGATCTCATCCGGGACTCCGAACAACATTCGGTAACCGCGTACATACTTTCCCTATAACCCTAGCGTCATCGAACCTTAAGTGTGTAGACCCTACGGGTTCGGAAAACATGCAGAAATGACCGAGACACCTCTACGGTCAATAACCAACAGTGGGATCTGGATACCCATGTTGGCTCCCACATGCTCCACGATGATCTCATCGGATGAACCACGATGTCAAGGACTTAATCAATCCCGTATACAATTCCCTTTGTCTATCGGTACGATACTTGCCCGAGATTCGATCGTCGGTATCCCGATACCTTGTTCAATCTCGTTACCGGCAAGTCTCTTTACTCGTTCCGTAACACATCATCCCGTGATCAACTCCTTGATCACATTGTGCACATTATGATGATGTCCTACCGAGTGGGCCCAGAGATACCTCTCCGTTTACACGGAGTGACAAATCCCAGTCTCGATTCGTGCCAACCCAACAGACACTTTCGGAGATACCTGTAGTGTACCTTTATAGCCACCCAGTTACGTTGTGACGTTTGGCACACCCAAAGCACTCCTACGGTATCCGGGAGTTGCACAATCTCATGGTCTAAGGAAATGATACTTGACATTAGAAAAGCTTTAGCATATGAACTACACGATCTTGTGCTAGGCTTAGGATTGGGTCTTGTCCATCACATCATTCTCCTAATGATGTGATCCCGTTATCAACGACATCCAATGTCCATAGTCAGGAAACCGTAACCATCTATTGATCAACGAGCTAGTCAACTAGAGGCTTACTAGGGACATGGTGTTGTCTATGTATCCACACATGTATCTGAGTTTCCTATCAATACAATTCTAGCATGGATAATAAACGATTATCATGAACAAGGAAATATAATAATAACCAATTTATTATTGCCTCTAGGGCATATTTCCAACAGTCTCCCACTTGCACTAGAGTCAATAATCCAGTTCACATTGATATGTGATTAACACTCAAGGTCACATCCCCATGTGACTAACACCCAAAGAGTTCTGGGTTTGATCATGTTATGCTTGTGAGAGAGGTTTCAGTCAACGGGTCCGCAACATTCAGATCCGTATGTACTTCGCAAATTTCTATGTCATCTTGTAGATGCAACTACTACGCTACATTTGGAGTCATTTCAAATAAATGTTCTACTTGGAGCTATTCTAAATTGTTGCTCCATTATACGTATCTGGTATCTCTACTCAGAGCTATCCGGATAGGTGTTAAGCTTGCATCGACGTAACTCTTTACGCCAAACTCTTTATCACCTCCATAACCGAGAAACATATCCTTATTCCTCTAAGGGTAATTTAGACCGCTATCAGGTGATCTAGTCCTAGATTACCTTTGTACCCTCTTGCCAGATATGTGGTAAGGCACACATCAGGTGCGGTACTCAGCATGGCATACCGTATAGAGCCTATGACAAAAGCATAGGGGACGACCTTTGTCCTTCCTCTTTCTTCTGATGTGGTCGAGCTTTAAGTCTTAACTTCATACCTTATAACTCAGGCAAGAACTCCTTCTTTGACTGATCCATCTTGAACACCTTCAAGATCATGTCAAGGTATGTGCTCATTTAAAAGTACCATTAAGCGTTTTGATCTATCCTTATAGATCTTGATGCTCAATGTTCAAGTAGCTTAATCCAGGATTTCCATTGAAAAACACTTTCCAAATAACCCTATATGCTTTCCAGAAATTCTACATCATTTTTGATCAACAATATGTCAACAACATATATTCATCAGAAATTCTATAGTGCTCCCACTCACTTCTTTGAAAATACAAGTTTCTCATAAACTTTGTATACACCCAAAATCTTTGATCATCTCATCAAAGCATACATTCCAACTCCGAGATGCTTACTCCAGTCCTTAGAAGGATTGCTGGAGCTTTGCATACTTATTAGCATCTTTTAGGATTGACAAAACCTTCCGGTTGTATCACATACAACCTTTCCTCAAGAAAATCGTAGAGGAAACAATGTTTTGACATCCTATATGCCAGATTTCATAAATAATGCAGTAATCGCTAATATAATTCCAACAGACTCTTAGCATCGCTACGAGTGAGAAAGTCTCATCATAGTCAACTCCTTGAACTTGTCAGAAAACATCTTAACGACAAGTCAAGCTTTCTTAATGGTGATACTTACCATCATTATCCGTCTTCCTTTTAAAAATCCATATGTACCTAACAGCCTTACGACCATCAAGTAGTTCTTCCAAAGTCTACACTTTGTTTTCATATATGGATCCTCTCTCAGATTATATGGCCTCGAGCCATTTTGGAATCCAGGCCCACCATCGCTTCTCCATAGCTCGTAGGTTCATTGTTGTCTAGCAACATGACTTCCAAGACAGGATTACGTACCACTCTGAAGTAGTACATATCCTTGTCATCCCATGAGGTTTGGTAGTGACTTGATCTGAAGTTTCATGATCACTATCATAAGCTTCCACTTCAATTGGTGTAGGTGCCACAGGAACAACTCCCTGTGCCCTGCCACACACTAGTTGAAGAGACGGTTCAATAACCTCATGAAAGGGCAACTATCCCTAGGTGGTTTTGGTAATTCATAACAACATATAGCTCATTGAGCTAATGCTATTCCAAGATGATTATTTCAGGAAAGCTCAATGATTGGCATGGCATGGATGTTGAAAGTGGATCCCTCAAAATGCTAAGGACAAAGGATTGGCTCAAGCTCAATAGCTCAAGACTCTTCATTTTATATTTTAGTGATCCAAGATCACACTGAGTCTTTAGGAAAAGCCAATACTATCAAGGAGGGATGAGGTGTTACTTAATGAGCCTCTTGCTTCATGTGCTTAATGATATGCTCCAAAATCCTCAACTACTTTCCCATATCCACATTTGACCTAAACCCAAAGCCAAACTAGGCCTTACCGATTCTTTCAATCCGGCGCCACCGAGTTTCACTTGTCATAGCCATTGCCAAACCCTAGCAAATCGGTTCTACCGATAGGGATCTCGGTCTCACCGAGATGGGATTGTAATCTCTCTGTTTCCTTTTCGTAACTTTTCGGTCTCACCGAAAGAGCGGATCGGTCCCACTGAGATTGCAATGTAAATTCAGTGTTTCCTTTTTGTAACTTTTCGGTCTCACCGAAAGAGCAAATCGGTCCCACCGAGTTTGCCTGACCAACCCTCTGGTTAGCTTATTACCAAATCGGTCTCACCGAGTTTGTGTAACCGGTCTCACCAAGATTACGTTATGCCCTAACCCTAACCATATCGGTCCTACCGAGTTGCATGTCGGTCCCACCGAAAATCTCTAACGGTCACTAGGTTTACTATTTCGGTCTGACCGAGTTTGTGATTCGGTCCCACCGAGATTGGTAAATTGTGTGTAATGGTTGGATTTTGTGTGTAGGCTATATATGCCCCTCCACCTCCTCTTCATTCAATGAGAGAGCCATCAGAACACATCTACACTTCCAACTCATATGTTCTAAGAGAGAACCACCTACTCATGTGCTGAGGCCAAGATATTCCATTCCTACCATATGAATCTTGATCTCTAGCCTTCCCCAAGTTGCTTTCCACTCAAATCTTCTTTCCACCATATCCAAATCTTGTGAGAGGGAGTTGAGTGTTGGGGAGACTATCATTTGAAGCACAAGAGCAAGGAGTTCATCATCAACACACCATTTGTTACTTCTTGGAGAGTGGTGTCTCCTAGATTGGCTAGGTGTCACTTGGGAGCCTCCGACAAGATTGTGGAGTTGAACCAAGGAGTTTGTAAGGGCAAGGAGATCGCCTACTTCGTGAAGATCTACCGCTAGTGAGGCAAGTCCTTCGTGGGCGATGGCCATGGTGGGATAGACAAGGTTGCTTCTTCGTGGACCCTTCGTGGGTGGAGCCCTCCGTGGACTCGCGCAACCGTTACCCTTCGTGGGTTGAAGTCTCCATCAACGTGGATGTAGGATAGCACCACCTATCTGAACCACGGGAAAAACATCCGTGTCTCCAATTGCGTTTGAATTCTCCAAACCCTTCCCTTTACATTCTTGCAAGTTGCATGCTTTACTTTCCGCTGCCAATATACTCTTTGCATGCTTGCTTGAATTGTGTGATGATTGCTTGACTTGTCCTAAAATAGCTAAAATCTGCCAAGAACTAAAATTGGGAAAAGGTTAAGTTTTTATTTGGTCAAGTAGTCTAATCACCCCCCTCTAGACATACTTTCGATCCTACAAGTGGTATCAGAGCTTTGGTCTCCATTTGCTTTGATTTCCATAGCTTTTGGTGGTCATAGCCTTGGTTTCACAACCATGGAGAGTATGGCGTCTAGCGAGGGAAATTATCACCATAGAGGTCCTTACTTTGATGGTACTACTTTTGCTAGTTGGAAGCATAAAATGAAAATGCATATTCTTGGACATAACCCCGCCGTTTGGGCTATTGTGTGTGTTGGTTTGCAAGGTGACTTCTTTGATGGGAGAGAACCAAACCGTGAAGCTACCGCGGATGAGCTGAAGATGTTGCAATACAATGCTCAAGCTTGTGATATTCTCTTCAACGGATTGTGCCCCGAAGAATTCAACAAAATCAGCCGTCTTGAGAATGCAAAGGAAATTTGGGACACTTTGATTGATATGCACGAAGGTACCGACTCCGTCAAGGAATCCAAATTGGATGTGCTTCAAAGTCAACTTGACAAGTTCAAAATGAAGGATGGTGAAGGTGTCGCTGAAATGTACTCTAGGCTTGCTCTCATCACAAATGAGATTGCCGGCTTAGGGAGTGAAGAGATGACCGATAGATTCATCATCAAGAAGATTCTAAGAGTCTTGGATGGAAAATATGATACCGTGTGCACATTGATCCAAATGATGCCCAATTACAAAGATCTCAAGCCAACGGAGGTGATTGGAAGAATTGTTGCTCATGAAATGTCACTTAAGGATAAAGAGGAACTTCACAACAAATCAAGTGGTGCCTACAAAGCCTCATGTGAAGCCCCTACATCATCAAGTGAGAAACAAAACTTCAATGAAGAATTGAGCTTAATGGTGAAAAACATCAACAAGTTCTACAAGAGTAGAAGCAAAGATAGAAGCTCCAAGTCAAGGTCCTACAATGACAAAAGATCTTCTAGCCGAGAGCGAAACTGCTACAATTGTGGAAGACCCGGACACTATTCCAATGAGTGTACGGCTCCCTACAAGAGAAGAGAAGACTCTCCAAAAAGAAGAAGCAAAAGAGAAGAATCACCACCAAGAGAGAGAAGGAGTAGAGATGATCGTTATGAACGAAGACACTCACGGAGAATCAAGGATTCGGAAAGGAAGGAAAAATCATCAAGGAGCTACACAAAACGAAGACATCAAGCTCATGTTGGTGAATGGGTATCCGGCTCCGACTCCGACAACCACTCCGAGAGAAGTTATCACTCCGATTCCGAATATACTCAAGATGAAGGTGTTGCCGGTCTAGCACTTGTGTCAACCAACTCCTACAACATATTTGACTCACCAAATGAAGGAATTGGAAGATGCTTCATGACCAAAGGTCCTAAGGTAACACACCCCGAGTATGTTGATTTTAATAGTGATGAAGATGACTTGTTAGGTGATAATGATTTACTTGTTGACAACTCTAGTGATGAATACTATGATGAAACGTCAATTAATCATGCTAATCAAGATAAAACGGATGAAAATGATAAGGAGAAGATTGAGGCTCTAACTAAAGAACTAAACACTCTTAAGTTAGCTCATGAAACTATCTTTGAAGATCATCGAGAACTTTTAAGAGCTCATGAGAAGTTATGCTTTGAAAAGCTCAATCTTGAGCAAGAGCATGAGTTTTTAAAGGCAATCAATGATGATCTCCGCAAGAAAAGTTCTTCTTACATTGCCAAGCGTTTACTCTTATCCACTTACATGCCTCAAGTCAAGTCTAGTAACAAGAACAAGAAAGATTCTTCCTCTAGTAGTAACAATGATCATGCTAAATCCAATATTGTTGCTTCTAGTAGTTCTCTTGATTCCACTAATGATTCTCTTAGCCAAGTTACACTTGAGCAAGAAAATAGCTTATTGAAGGGAATTATAGAGAAAGGAGTGTACAAAAGCCTTGCTGGGAGTAAGCAATTCGAGGAAATTGTGCGCAAGCAAGGAATGCACCGGAAGAATCAAGGTGTTAGTTTTGAACGAAAGTTCAATGCCAATGGAGTTGAGTGGGAAGAAGATCAATACCCCAAGACAAAGTTTGTTCCTCAACAAGAGAAGTATGACACTTCCTTCAAGGGAACACAAGCTCAAGATGATCTTCCACCACAAGACTACAAGCAAAAAGGCAAGGACAAGCTTCAAGAGGAAATTGATGCATTTGAAGAAGATCCTAAAACCTTAGTCAAGTGGATTCCCAAGACCACTTCAAGTTCCACTTCATCAAGTACGACTACAACTCCAAGGATTCCCATCAAGATGGTGTGGATCCAAAAGAAGAAGAACTAGAGAGTTCTTGAGGGTGACTCCGCCAACATACTTCACTCTTATCATTTTGGCAAGAACAAGTGCAATCAACTTCCACATCTTGCACTAGTTCAAGGAGTCACAAACCCCCTTATTGGTAAGACAAGGGACAAGGTAACCTAAAGTTTTCATGGACATCATCTTGTGTGTGCATCACTCTATGTCTATGGATATCCTTGTTTGTTCCTTGTGGGACTAACCCATGTAGGTATTGAAAGTGCAATTCACTCAAATGGATAGCTCCAAGTGATCTACATTAACATTGAGCATCCACATCTTCAACATCTACATGAAGTCATCATCGACAAAACCCAAGGTTAGTTCATCCCTCTTAGGGGGGATATCACATCTAGGGGGAGCTTTACTCTAAGACTTGAGCTAAAGCAACTCTAAAGATGTGAACACACCAATGCTTTATGTAAAAGTGGTAACCCCACTTGAGCTTAAACAATGAGTATGACCTATGATCAAGTGTTCTCACTTGACTCCTAAGTCAATATACTCATATATAGATGACCTAGTCATCGCCAATTGCTTGATAGATGCTAGAATTGGTTGTGCATGCTTTGTCACATATTTCAATTGCCATTTTATTGTGTGAGCATGTTGGTTGCATATTTTACTCATTCGAGGACATCCACTTGTTGTTTTGATTGTTTGGTTTTATTTCCTTTTGCCAAGTGGATGGACAAGAATGCCTAAGAACCTCCTCTAGCTATATATGTTTTTCTCGTCTCAAACTCTATTCATGCTACATCACAAAATTTGATCAAGTCAGATTCGAACCACTCTGTGTGAGGAGCACTCGGAGTCCCCGATTCGTCATAGACTTAAACTTCCAAAACATCTTTGTGATTCTCGGTCTGACCGATATCCTACTTTCGGTCCTACCGAGATCATTAAGTTGATCTGAATTTTCGATCTCGGTGCAACCGATTTGAACCATTCGGTCACATCGAGTTGCAATAACTGTATACAGTTTTGCATCTCAGTGCCACCGAGTTGTTCCACTCGGTCACACCAACAGGGTCAGGCTATATATAGTCACTGGCAAAAATTTGGAAATTTCTCCGAACCCCTTCGCTCGCGCGATAGCTTGCTCTGCCATCGTGGTCTCCGGATCGTCTCCTCGCCGCCAGCCGCCTCCAGTCGCTGGTCTCCATCACCGTCAACGGAATTCAACCCCGCCGTTGCCGCCGTAGCGAGTCTCCGCCGAACTAGGGTATGGACTCAATCATAGTGCTATTCCCCATTCGATTCCTAGCACATTGTGTTCTTAATGATTCTTGCCACGATTGAAACACTCCTATCCAGTCAATGCATTCGTAGATTAGTTTTGATTCGAAAATTTTAGGGTTAGGTTTCCGCCGAAACCATCTCGGACCCACCGAGTTGAAAAACTCGGTCCCACCGATTTGGCTTATGCCATTGCACAAGTGAAACTCGGTCTGACCGAGAATTACTAATCGGTGTGACCAATTTTGGAACTTTGTGAAACCCTAGCAGTCTCGGTGCCACCGAACTGTGACTTGGTCTGACCGAGTTCACTAGTTTAGGTTCCAAAAACTGCTTCGGTATCACCGAGTTTAAAATTCGGTAGATCCGAGATGATTTCAGTGGGAAACTAAAACTAAGTTTTTGAATCATTCTTTTGCAAAAATCTCTGCATTTTGTGATGCTCATTCACTCTACCTCATCTATAAACTCTTCACAGGGTCAGCAGTCAGCTTTTACATCATGTATGATCAGAGTGACAGCCAGAACAGGTCAGAAGAGCAGGTGCACATGAGTGAGGGCACTAGTCCCTCCAGTTCTTCAGATGAAGGCAGCAAGAGCACCCCAAGCAATTTACCAAAAGCTGCCACCAGACAAAGGAAGAAGAGGACTTCAGATTCTGAGGACGAAGATTATGTGGCAGAGGAAGAGGAAGCCACATCAAAGAGAGTTGTGCTCAAGAAGGAGTATGGCTCAGCTCAAAGCACAAAGCCAGGCTTGAAAATCAAAAGGCCAGCAGGTAGGCAGCCTATGCCAAAGGCCAGAGCTTCAACTCAGATTCCTGAAAAGCCTGCACCCATAGAGCCAGTTGCTGCTGAAGAAAAGAAAAGGAAGGAAAGGGTCAAGAAGACCGTAGCCAGAGTGCTTGGAAAGGAGAAGAAGAGGAAGAAGAAGAGGTTGCTGCACCAGCACCTAAGGCACCTAAGCTTATGGGTGATGCTATAAGATCAGGGGCTGCCATGTCTAAGCCCAAAGAAGCACCCAAAGCTGCCTCCAAGCCCAAGTCAGCACCCAAGAGGAATACAAGGAGCATACCTGCAACTGAAAAGAACAAGGCCCCAGTGCCTGAAGCTACTGAAGAAGATGATGAAGAGCATGTTCTGAGAAAGCTCAAGCCCAAGATCCTAGACCACAATGATGCTCATCCTGTGGCTGAGGACATGAAGCTCAGAAGAGACTCAGGGCTGAGGAAGTGGAGAGAAGCAGACCCGTATGCTTCAAGGAGAAGAACTGCTGTTGATTATAGGTTTCACACCAAGGAACAGCAAGATTTCTATGAGACAGTGCTGCTTGATAAGAAGCCCATAGTTTGTGACATGAGATGGGTTGATTGGAAGTACATCAAGGACAATGAGGAACACTATTCTGGTGTGATTGACAGTTTTGGTGCTTGTGGAGTTGCAGACTTTGTTGGGCAGAAGCTCACAAAGTGGAACGAGGAACTCATTATGCAATTCTACTCCACAGCACACTTCTACCCAGATGGAAGGATCACATGGATGTCTGAAGGTACGAGGTACCAATCTACTGTTGCTGAGTGGGCACAGCTCATCAATGCCCCAGAGGAGCATGAGGATGACTTGGATGTCTATGCCAAGAAAAAGATGGATCATAACTCAATGGTAAATATGTACAAGGAGATTCCAGTAGATGATCTTGACACTCACAAGCTTGGGTCCATAAAACACTTGTTGTCAGGACTGCCTACGATCAACTGGATCCTTAGGCACACACTCTTGCCCAAGTCTGGAGATCACAGAATGATCAGAGGTCACGCCATTAACTTGCTACATATATTTGATGTGCCTCAGAAATTCAAGGTCATGAGCCTCATAGTAGAAACTATCAAGAGGACTGCATCAGATCAGAAGAGGAGCTGTGGTTATGCCCCTCAGATTCAGGAGCTAATCAACTCAAAAATGGGCACAGGCACATACTTGTTGGACAAGGAACACTTGCCTATTCATCTAGACTTTGAGGACAACCAAGTTGTGATGAATGAGAATGAACCATCATCAGCTCAAGCACAAGCACAGAAGGAGAAGGCAAGGAAGGAGAAAGCTGCCAAGATGCCAACTCAAGAGGAGGCATCTGAGTATTTCTTGAAAACTAAGCAGGAGCAGCTTAGTTACTTGATTGCATTCACACTGAGGATTGAGAAAGGACTAGCCACCCTCACTCAAAATCAGTAGAGCTTAGAGAGGATCATGGAACAAAAGTTCTATGACTTGGATGTCAAAGTAACAGAGATTCAGTCTGCAGTGGAACAATTACAGGATGATATGCAGGAGAGGAAGGGCAAGACTACAACTGATGCATTTGCCAGAGTGCCAAGAGCTCAGAGATCATATGCAGTGCCAGTTGCTGACACCAGAGCCACCACTTCTGCACCAGCTACAGCTTCAGTTCCACCAGCTCCAGCATCTACTTCAGCCTCAACTCCAACCACGTCTACAGAAGGCTTCGTCCTTGGAGTGATCCAGACTCCACCACCACCAAAAGACCAAGCCTGAGAGTCGATCTAGCACTATGCATTTTCTAGGAACTTTTTGATAACTTGTTGCCAAAGGGGGAGAAAAATGTATAGATCATAGGCTTCGAGAGAGAGAGAGTGTTGTTTTTTCTCTCTTGCTTTATTTGGTGGTTTTTCAAACTTTGTTTGCTTTTGAGTGCTTGAGATACTATGCCGTTATCTGTGAGACATTGATGATCATGTGTTTGATCATAAGCTACACTTAATGCTTGGTGAATGCTATTATCTTATCTATCTTATGTGATCATTCACTTTTCTTGGTGATGAGTGCATGTATTTCATTCTTATCATTTTAAGCGCTCCACCAAGATGTATGTGACATGGAAGACTAACCCATGACTCTAACTCTTTGTGCATTTGCAGTCCAAAGCAAATTTTAAATATGCACAAATTTAGGGGGAGCTCTTACTTATCACATACTTCTCAAAGCGACGATATATTTCATTCTTATTATCATTTGTCGAAGCTTTGATCTATATGTTGTCAGCAATTACCAAAAAGGGGGAGATTGAAAGTGCAACTATCCCTAGGTGGTTTTGGTAATTCATAACAACATATAGCTCATTGAGCTAATGCTATTCCAAGATGATTATTTCAGGAAAGCTCAATGATTGGCATGGCATGGATGTTGAAAGTGGATCCCTCAAAATGCTAAGGACAAAGGATTGGCTCAAGCTCAATAGCTCAAGACTCTTCATTTTATATTTTAGTGATCCAAGATCACATTGAGTCTTTAGGAAAAGCCAATACTATCAAGGAGGGATGAGGTGTTACTTAATGAGCCTCTTGCTTCATGTGCTTAATGATATGCTCCAAAATCCTCAGCTACTTTCCCATATCCACATTTGACCTAAACCCAAAGCCAAACTCGGCCTTACCGATTCTTTCAATCCGGCGCCACCGAGTTTCACTTGTCATAGCCATTGCCAAACCCTAGCAAATCGGTTCTACCGATAGGGATCTCGGTCTCACCGAGATGGGATTGTAATCTCTCTGTTTCCTTTTCGTAACTTTTCGGTCTCACCGAAAGAGCGGATCGGTCCCACCGAGATTGCAATGTAAATTCAGTGTTTCCTTTTTGTAACTTTTCGGTCTCACCGAAAGAGCAAATCGGTCCCACCGAGTTTGCCTGACCAACCCTCTGGTTAGCTTATTACCAAATCGGTCTCACCGAGTTTGTGTAATCGGTCTCACCGACATTACGTTATGCCCTAACCCTAACCATATCGGTCCTACCGAGTTGCATGTCGGTCCCACCGAAAATCTCTAACGGTCACTAGGTTTACTATTTCGGTCTGACCGAGTTTGTGATTCGGTCCCACCGAGATTGGTAAATTGTGTGTAACGGTTGGATTTTGTGTGGAGGCTATATATACCCCTCCACCTCCTCTTCATTCAATGAGAGAGCCATCAGAACACATCTACACTTCCAACTCATATGTTCTAAGAGAGAACCACCTACTCATGTGTTGAGGCCAAGATATTCCATTCCTACCATATGAATCTTGATCTCTAGCCTTCCCCAAGTTGCTTTCCACTCAAATCTTCTTTCCACCATATCCAAATCCTATGAGAAAGAGTTGTTGGGGAGACTATCATTTGAAGCACAAGAGCAAGGAGTTCATCATCAACACACCATTTGTTACTTCTTGGAGAGTGGTGTCTCCTATATTGGCTAGGTGTCACTTGGGAGCCTCCGACAAGATTGTGGAGTTGAACCAAGGAGTTTGTAAGGGCAAGGAGATCGCCTACTTAATGAAGATCTACCGCTAGTGAGGCAAGTCCTTCGTGGGCGATGGCCATGGTGGGATAGACAAGGTTGCTTCTTCGTGGACCCTTCGTGGGTGGAGCCCTCCGTGGACTCGTGCAACCGTTACCCTTCGTGGGTTGAAGTCTCCATCAACGTGGATGTAGGATAGCACCACCTATCTGAACCACGGGAAAAACATCCGTGTCTCCAATTGCGTTTGAATTCTCCAAACCCTTCCCTTTACATTCTTGCAAGTTGCATGCTTTACTTTCCGCTGCCAATATACTCTTTGCATGCTTGCTTGAATTGTGTGATGATTGCTTGACTTGTCCTAAAATAGCTAAAATCTGCCAAGAACTAAAATTGGGAAAAGGTTAAGTTTTTATTTGGTCAAGTAGTCTAATCACCCCCCCTCTCTAGACATACTTTCGATCCTACACGGTTCAATAACCTCATCAAGTCTCCACAATCCTCCCACTCAATTCTTTCGAGAGAAATTTTTTCCTCGAGAAAGGACCCGATTCTAGAAACAATCCCTTATTGCTTTCGGATCTGAGACAAGAGGTATACCCACCTGTTTTGGGTGTCCTATGAAGATGCATTTATCCGCTTTGGGTTCGAGCTTATCAGCCTGAAACTTTTTCACATAAGCGTCGTAGCCCCAAACTTGTAAGAAATGACAGCTTAGGTTTCTCTAAGCCATAGTTCATTCGGTGTCATCTCATCAGAATTACGTGGTGCCCTATTTAAAGTGAATGTGGTTGTCTCTAATGCCTAACCCATAAACTATCGTGGTAATTCGATACGAGACATCATGGTATGCATCATATCCAATAGGGTGCAGTTATGATGTTCGGACACACCATCATACTATGGTGTTTCAGGCTGTATTAGTTGTGAAACAATTTCCACAATGTCTTAATTATGTGCCAAACTCGTAATTCAGATATTCATCTCTATGATCATATCATAGATATTTTATCCTCTTGTCACGACGATCTTTCAACTTCACCCTGAAATTACTTGAACCTTTCAATAATTCAGACTCGTGATTCATCAAGTAAATATACTCAACATCTACTCAAATCATCTGTGAAGTAAGAACATAACGATATCCACTACACGCCTCAGCACTCATTGGACTACACACATCAAAATGTATTACTTCCAACAAGTTGCTTTCTAGTTCCATTTTACTGAAAACGAGGCTTTCAGTCATCTTGCCCATGTGGTATGATTTGCTTGTCTCAAGTGATTCAAAATCAAGTGAGTCCAAACGGTCCATTTGCATGGAGTTTCTTCATGCATATACACCAATAGACATGCTTTGCATGTCTCAAACTTTTCAAAACGAGTGAGCCCAAAGATCCATCAACATGGAGCTTCTTCATGCATTTTATACCGATATGACTTACGTGGCAGTGCCACAAGTAGGTGGTACTATCATTACTATCTTATATCTTTTGGCATGAACATGTGTATCACTACGATCAAGATTCAATAAACCATTCATTTTAGGTGCAAGATCATTGAAGGTATTATTCAAATAAACAGAGTAACCATTATTCTCCTTAAATGAATAACCGTATTGCGATAGACATAATCCAATCATGTCTATGCTCAACGCAAACACCAATCTCGATGGTAGAGGGAGCGTGCGATGCTTGATCACATCAAGCTTGGAAAAACTTCCAACACATATTGCCAGCTCACCTTTAGCTAGTCTCCGTTTACTCCGCAGCCTTTTATTTCGAGTTTACTAACATTTAGCAACCGAACCGGTATCTAATACCATGGTGCTACTAGGAGTACTAGTAAAGTACACATTAACACAATGTATATCCAATATACTTCTATCGACCTTGCCAGCCTTCTCATCTACCAAGTATCTAGGGTAATTCTGCTCCAGTGGCTGTTCCCCTTATTACAGAAGCACTTAGTCTCGGGTTTGGGTTCAACCTTGGGTTTCTTCACTAGAGCAGCAACTGATTTGCTGTTTCATGAAGTATCCCTTTTTTCCCTTGCCCTTCTTGAAACTAGTGGTTTCACCAACCATCAACAATTGATGCTCCTTCTTGATTTCTACTTTTGTGGTGTCAAACATCGCGAATATCTCAAGGATCATCATATATGTCCCTGATATATTATAGTTCATCACGAAGCTCTAGCAGCTTGGTGGTAATGACTTCGGAGAAACATCACTATCTTATCTGGAAGATCAACTCCCACTCGATTCAAATGATTGTTGTACTCAGACAATCTGAGCACAAGCTCAACAATTGAGCTTTTCTCCCTTAGTTTGTAGGCTAAGAAAATCGTCGGAGGTCTTATACCTCTTGACGTGGGCACGAGCCTGAAATCCCAATTTCAGCCCTCGAAACATCTCATATGTTTCGCGACGTTTCAAAACGTCTTCGGTACCTCAACTCTAAACCGTTTAACTGAACTATCACGTAGTTATCAAAATGTGTATGTCAGATGTTCGCAACATCCACAGACGACATTCAAGGCTCAGCACACTGAGCGGTGCATTAAGGACATAAGCCTTCTATGAAGCAATGAATACAATACTCAGTTTACGGACCTAGTCCGCATAATTGCTACTATCATCTTTCAACTAAATTTTCTCTAGGAACATATCTAAACAGTAGAACTGAAGCGCGAGCTATGACATAATTTGCGAAGACCTTTTGACTATGTTCAGGACAATTAAGTTCATCTTATGAACTCCCACTCAGATAGACATCCCTCTAGTCATCTAAGTGATTACATGATCCGAGTCAACTAGGCCGTGTCCGATCATCACGTGAGACGGACTAGTCATCATCGGTGAACATCTTCATGTTGATCGTATCTTCTATACGACTCATGTTCGACCTTTCGGTCTTCCGTGTTCCGAGGCCATGTCTGTACATGCTAGGCTCGTCAAGTTAACCTAAGTGTTTCGCATGTGTCCCGAGGCCATGTCTAGGCTCGTCAACACCCGTTGTATTCGAACGTTAGAATCTATCACACCCGATCATCATGTGGTGCTTCGAAACAACGAACCTTCGCAACGGTGCACAGTTAGGGGGAACACTTTCTTGAAATTTTAGTGAGGGATCATCTTATTTAGCTACCGTCGTTCTAAGCAAATAAGATGTAAAACATGATAAACATCACATGCAATCAAATAGTGACATGATATGGCCAATATCATTTTGCTCCTTTTGATCTCCATCTTCGGGGCTCCATGATCATCGTTGTCACCGGCATGACACCATGATCTCCATCATCATGATCTCCATCATCGTGTCTTCATGAAGTTGTCTCGTCAACTATTACTTCTACTACTATGGCTAACGCTTAGCAATAAAGTAAAGTAAATACATGATGTTTATGTTGACACGCAGGTCATTAATAAATAAGACAACTCCTATGGCTCATGTCGGTTGTCATACTCATCGACATGCAAGTCGTGATTCCTATTACAAGAACATGATCAATCTCATACATCACATATATCATTCATCACATCCTTTTGGCCATATCACATCACAAGGCATATGCTGCAAAAACAAGTTAGACGTCCTCTAATTGTTGTTGCAAGTTTTTACGTGGCCGCTATAGGTTTCTAGCAAGAAAGTTTCTTACCTACGCCAAAACCACAACGTGAATTGCCAATTTCTATTTACCCTTCATAAGGACCCTGTTCATCGAATCCGATCCGACTAAAGTGGGAGAGACAGACACCCGCCAGCCACCTTATGCCACCGAATCAAGATAAGACTAGTAACGGCAAGATAATTGACAATATCGACGCCCACAACTACTTTGTGTTCTACTCGTGCATAGTAACCACGCATAGACCTAGCTCGTGATGCCACTGTTGGGGAACGTAGCAGAAATTCAAAATTTTCTACGCATCACCAAGATCAATCTATGGAGTAATCTAGCAACGAGGGGAAGGAGAGTGCATCTACATACCCTTGTAGATCACTAAGCGGAAGCATTCAAGTGAACGGGGTTGATGGAGTCATACTCGTCGTGATCCAAATCACCGATGATCCTAGTGCCGAACGGACGGCACCTCCGTGTTCAACACACGTACAGCCCGGTGACGTCTCCTACGCCTTGATCCAGCAAGGGGAGAAGGAGAGGTTGGGAAGACTCCATCCAACAGTAGTACGACGGTGTGGTGGTGGTGGAGGAGCGCGGGACTCCAGCAGGGCTTCGCCAAGCACTACGAGAGACGAGGAGGGAGAGGGGTAGGGCTGCGCCAACAGGGAGAGCAAATCACATGTCTTGGGCAGCCCCAAACCTCAAGTACATATAGGGGGAGGGGAGGGGCTGCGCCCCCACCTAGGGTTCCTCCCTAGGGATGGCGGCCAGCCCTAGATCCCATCTAGGGGGGCGGCCAAGGGGGGAGAGAGGGGGGCGCACCACTAGGTGGGCCTTAGGCCCATCTGAGCCTAGGGTTTGCCCCCTTCCCCTCTTGGAGGCACCTTGGGCCTTGGTGGGAGGCGCCCCAGCCCACCTAGGGGCTGGTCCCTTCCCACTATTGGCCCATGTAGGCCTCCGGGGCTGGTGGCCCCACCTGGTGGACCCCCGGACCCCTGCGGTGGTCCCGGTACACTACCGGTGATGCCTGGAACACTTCCGGTGGCCAAAACCATACTTCCTATATATCAATCTTTACCTCCGGACCATTCCGGAACTCCTTGTAACGTCCGGGATCTCATCCGGGACTCCGAACAACATTCGGTAACCGCGTACATACTTTCCCTATAACCCTAGCGTCATCGAACCTTAAGTGTGTAGACCGTACGGGTTCGGGAATCATGCAGACATGGCCGAGACAACTCTCCGGTCAATAACCAACAGCGGGATCTAGATACCCATGTTGGCTCCCACATGCTCCACGATGATCTCATCGGATGAACCACGATGTCAAGGACTTAATCAATCCCGTATACAATTCCCTTTGTCTAGCGGTACGATACTTGCCCGAGATTCGATCGTCGGTATCCCGCTACCTTGTTCAATCTCGTTACCGGCAAGTCTCTTTACTCGTTCCGTAACACATCATCCTGTGATCAACTCCTTGATCACATTGTGCACATTATGATGATGTCCTACCGAGTGGGCCCAGAGATACCTCTCCATTTACACGGAGTGACAAATCCCAGTCTCGATTCGTGCCAACCCAACAGACACTTTCGGAGATACCTGTAGTGTAACCTTTATAGCCACCCAGTTACGTTGTGACGTTTGGCACACCCAAAGCACTCCTACGGTATCCGGGAGTTGCACAATCTCATGGTCTAAGGAAATGATACTTGACATTAGAAAAGCTTTAGCATACGAACTACATGATCTTGTGCTAGGCTTAGGATTGGCTCTTGTCCATCACATCATTCTCCTAATGATGTGATCCCGTTATCAACGACATCCAATGTCCATGGTCAGGAAACCGTAACCATCTATTGATCAACGAGCTAGTCAACTAGAGGCTTACTAGGGACATGGTGTTGTCTATGTATCCACACATGTATCTGAGTTTCCTATCAATACAATTCTAGCATGGATAATAAACGATTATCATGAACAAGGAAATAATATAATAACCAGTTTATTATTGCCTCTAGGGCATATTTCCAACACTCATTCCTCCTTCTCCTACCTCGCCCTCCCTTCCTGTCTCACTGCTCCCTCCGTCGCCTTGCAGGCTTTCCGACGCGCTTAGCCGGTCCCCGTCCCGCTCCCGCTCCACCTTCCCCGCTTGCACCCCACCCCGGGAGCACTGGATGATGCGGTACTACCGCGAGGTCGAAGCCGAACGCACCATGCCCTTCTTCTCGCGTCCGCCGATGCCTTTTCCCCGTGGCGCTCCTCCGTCCTCCAGTGCCGCCTCGAGGGAGGCCACTACTGAGCCTGCAGCTGGGGGTGGCCACACCTCCGCTCCCGGCAGCTCTCGGGGCAGTCAAGCAGGGGGCAGCCGTCGCCGTCCGGAGTATGGGGAGTGCTTCATGCCGCTGGTGGCAGACATGTCGCACTCCCGGCGCTTCACCTATGCGCTTATCGACCCGCCGTTGCATTGCCCAGCGGACCTCCTTCGCCGTGCGTTCGAGCAGCGGGCCGAAAACCCCTCCGTTGGGTTGGCCGCCTCCCACTACAGCGCCATGATGGTGATCTTCTCGTCGGAGCATGCCCGTGAGCTCGCCCTGCGCGAGTTCTTCCCCCTCCCCTTCGACGGCCACATCATCATGCTCGAGCGCCCGGAGAACGGCGAGAACTGTTTCGGCTAGGAGTACACCTGCTTCACCCAGCTCTCCGCCACCGGCTTCCCGCTCGAGCACTGGCACGAGGGTGGCATCTGCAACGCCTTCCGCTCCATCGGTAACGTGTGCTGCATCGACCCCCTTTGCCTCAATGACCTCAACTTCTCTGCGGTGCGCCTCGTCATCCGCTTGGAGCACGCGGATGGTGTGCCGCATGCGCTCCTCCTCCGCAACTTCGATGGTGACCTGTCCACGGACATTGCCATCCGCCGTGTCCGCTCCTGGACTATGGAGGAAGATGGCTCCTCTGTCTCCTCCCACCACTTCGAGCCTGCCGACGGCTCTCCGCCTCCCTCGCCCCGTGTGCGTCACTCCACGGCCATGGACGACATTGACACAAAGAGCCTGCGCGGGTTTGGCTTCCTCTCCATCGCTACAGCTCCTGCAGCCCCGGCGCCTCCTGCTGGCTACCCCGACGCTGCCGACAGCACCAGCATGGCCCGCCTCCGACGCTAAATCGGGCGCCGCCTCTCTTGCCTTCTCTCGGAGCCCTTCCCCGCACGATGGTGCTCCCTCTTCCCGCCTGCTACTCCCCTCGTCGTGGAGGAGGGGCCCGCGTCTGGTGCCGTCTCTGACTCCTCGCTCTCCTCCGTCGTGGTCTCCATGGCTAATTCCGAGGAGTGTGCCCCTATGCTGCATCCCTCCCCGCTCCTGCAGCCTTCCGACCTCCGCAACGACGAGCATGAGCATGCGGCGCGCAAGCGCCGTGGCCTCCGCAAGCGCTCCATTGACTCGTCGTTCACCGCCGGGCGCCGCAGCCTCTGCCTCGCCGGAAAGGAGCCGACCGGCTACGTGAAGATGCTTGAGCGGGCCAAGGCGGTCAAGGCGGCTCGGTTTGACTCCTCCAAGGGGTCTCCCCGTCTCCGCGCCGCGATCAGGGCGGCCGACATCGACGCCGATGACGGCGCTACTGCGCCTCTCCCGCTCCGTCTGCTTCAAGACCTGGGGGCGCCGTGCGGTGTTGACCTTGACGCTCTGGTGGCTGGGGCCCGCGCTGAGGTGGCTTCCCGTGCGCCATGAGCGACATACATCCTCCTGCCCCCCCCCCCCCCCGCTCCCAATCTCTGCCATCTCTGTCATCGGGCCACTGCATGTCCTTGCCACCCCTCCCCACATTTTAGTTACGTAGGCTTGATCTCGTGCTCCCGTCCGTGGGCCCCATTGTGGGGTTGCCGGAGTACTGTATCCTTTCATGTTTTTTCTTTTTCCCCCATGGGGTTTGTAATGGCCTTAGGCCCACTTGTTGTTCTTATCAAGCCTGTGTATTTCCTTTTGTTGTCTGCTGTTTGGAGCCTCTCAGATGCCCATGACTAGTACCTTCTCTCTGTGTACGTGGAATGTGTGTGGGCTTGGGAATGCATGCAAGTGTCGTGATGTACGTGCGGATTTTGAGGCCATGCATCCAGCTCTCCTTGTGATCCAGGAGACGAAACTTGACTCCCCCCTACAAGCAAAACCGACTCGTTCCTCCCTCCCTCGCTCCGCTCGCTCCTCCTGGTTGACTCTTGTGGGGCGTCCGGTGGCCTTTGCACCGCTTGGGATGACCGCATCTTCTCTCTCGTGCACGACATCTCCTCTACTCGTGCCCTCTTGGTTGATCTCCGCCTTTGCTACGATAACACCCTGATCCGTGTTACGAATATCTATGCACCCTGTGACCATGCTTCCAAGGCTGGCTTCCTCGCCGAGCTGGCCAACCATGCCCCCAGCGACTCCACTCCATGGCGACTTCAACCTTACCCGCTCCCCCGAGGATTGCAACAACTCTAACTTTTTTCGTTCTGAAGCAGGTTTGTTCAATGATTTCATCAACGTGCTCTCCCTCATTGACCTCCCTCTCTATGACCGCCTCTTTACCTGGTCTAACCGCCAGTCGTCTCCCATTCTTGCTCGCCTCGACCGGGTCCTGATCAACGTGGCCTGGGATGCCAAGTTTCCAACCTCCACCCTCTCCTCTTTTGCACGCTCCACGTCTGACCACATCCCCCTCCTTGCTGCTATCTCCTCCACCACCCCCAAAACCCCTATTTTTCGCTACGAGAAAGCCTGGGCCTTGCACCCCTCCTTTCGATCAGCGGTGGCCGCTTCTTGGGCCTCTGCCTCATGCCCCGACCCCACTGCTTGTTTGGTAGCTCGTCTTCGTCAGGTCTGGTTATGTTGTAAACGGTGGACAAAACGGGTTGCGCCGGCGGCCCGCCGGGAGCAGGACTGCCGGGTCCTCATCGGTTTCCTCGATCATATCGAGGAAAGGCGTCCTCTCTCTCACCTGGAAAGTCTTCTTCGCTCTCTTACTATTGATGCCCTGCATGTCTCTATTGAGGAGCCGGTCGTTTACTGGAAACTTCGCGCTAAAATTCGCTTTGCCATTGAGGGGGATGAGAACACTGGTTTTTTCCATGCCTCTGCCTCCTCCCGGTTCCGCAAAAACTGCATCCCTGTCCTCTCGGTGGACAGGGTGGATCTTTTCTCGCACGACGACAAAGCCTCTGCTCTTCGGAGCTTCTATAAGGAGCTTTTGGGGACCACCTCCACCTGCAGCTGGGGGTTCTCTATTTCTGCTCTCTACCCAGATGTGACCCTCTCCGCGCTGATCTGTCAGCCCCCTTCACGTTTGATGAGATCCGTCATGCCTTCCTCGCCATGAACCGCCTCTCCAGTCCGGGCCCCGATGGGTTCGGCCCCTCGTTCTTTGTCTCTTTTTGGGACACTGTCGTTGCTGACGTCGAAGGGGTTTTTCACGATTTCCATGCGGGGACCCTTGACCTCTCTCGCATTAACAGAGCCTTCCTTGTCCTCCTTCCCAAGTTTGAGGCCGCCCGCTCTCCTTCGGACTTCCGTCCCATCTCCCTCCAAAACTGCATTATGAAAGCCATCACCAAAGCGTTGTGCTCTCGGTTGCAAAAATACATTCACTCGCTTGTTGACCCGGACCAGACTGGCTTTCTTCCTGGCCGGCGCATCTCAGAAAATATTGTCTACGCTACCGACCTCCTTCGCACATGTCACAACCGAAAAGCCCCCACCGTTCTTTTCAAAATCGATTTCCGGAAAGCCTTTGACTCGGTTAACTGGTCCAGCCTTCTTACCATCCTTTCCGTTCGGGGCTTCGACTCGAGATGGTGTGATTGGATCCGTGATATCCTTACCACTGGTCACACCTCGATTCTTTTGAACAATGTCCCCGGAGAATGGATCCTCTGTCGTAATGGCCTCCGCAAGGGTGACGCCCTCTCCCCGTATCTTTTCATCATCATTGCCGATGTGCTTCAACGTCTTATTCACGATGCTTGGTCGAAGGGTCGGCTCGCCCACCCCGTTTCCCCCTCCCTTCCGTGCTCTGTCCTGCAATACGCCGACGACACTCTTATCCTTTGCCGCGCAGGCATCCCCTCCGTTACACACCTCAAAAACATCCTGGATGCTTCCGCCCTTCCCACCGGCCTTGCTATTAACTTCCACAAGTCTGGGTTTATTCCCATGCACTGTTGTCCCGACATGTCTTCTGCCATGGCATCCATTCTTGTCTGCCCTATCTCCTCCTTCCCCCAACCGTACCTTGGCCTCCCCTTGTCCCCGCTTAAAGTCCCCTTATCTTCTTATGACCCCCTCATCCGCTCGTTCGACCGGTACCTCTCTGGTTGGCAAGCCCTCCTTCTCTCGTTCGACGGTAGGATGGTCCTTTGTAACGATGTCCTTAATAACCTGTCTACTTACTTTATGTGCTCCTACTTGCTGCCTTCTGGTGTGGTTGAGATGATCGATCGTAGGCGCCGTGCCTTTTTTTGGACCGGCAAGGATACTTGCTCCGGGGCCCGCTGTCTAATTGCTTGGGATAAGGTGTGTGCAGATGTGCAGGAGGGAGGCTTCGGGGTTCATGATCTTCGTCGCCAGAACATTTGTCTTCTGCTCAACTTCGTTCACAAGCTTCATCAGCCGGACTGCCCGCCATGGAAGAGTTGGTTCCTGAACAACATCAGGGGAGACGTTGGCGACCGCTCTTCTGCGTCGTCGTTTCTTGAGATCATCATTTGCCAGGGCCTCCCGACGTACAGGCTTATCACCCGGGTTGAGCTCCGGGATGGGCGCTCCACCTCCTTCTGGCACGACAGGTGGCGGCCCGGCGACGCTCTCTGCTTCGACTACACAACCCTCTTCTCCCACTCCACGCGGCACAATGCCTCGGTGGCGGCGGTTGCCGCCGAAGGGCTGCATCTCCAGCCGCGCCTTTCCTCCGTCGCTGCCGCCCAGCTGGTGGAGGTGCAGGCCCTCATTTGCGACCTCGTGCTGGTCGACGCCCCGGACTGCAGGTTCATGGCGTGGGGGGGGGGGGGGGGCGCCTCAAGTTCAGCTCGCGTGCGGCGTTTCATCTCCTTTCCCCGCGCGGGGTTCTCTGCCAGACCTCCATCGACATTTGGAGCTCCCGTCTCCCTCGGAAGCTCAAGATCTTCGCATGTCTGCTGACCCGTGATCGCCTCAGCACCAGGCAGAACCTCTTCGCGAAGAGTTGCGCCCCCTCCAGCACATGTGCCTCCTGCACAGGCGAGGAGTCCACAGCTCATATCTTCGCTCTCTACAGTCGGGCGGCCTCCACTTGGGACCGGCTGGGGATGGGTCCCTTCCTCACGATCAGGGGAATTCTTGACTCTACGCTGCCGGATGTTTCCATGATGGCGGCCTGGAGAGACAACCTCTATGTGCTTCTTTGGCAGATTTGGAAGGCTCGCAACAACGCCACCTTCAACGCGATCGGGAGCAACGCCGACGACATTCTCAGTAAGGCGGCTGACGATCTCTTGCTCTGGAGCCGCCGCTTCGATGCTCCCTCCCGGGATCGTCTCCTCACGATCCGCCTTTTTTTCCTCTCGGTTCTTTAGCCTCCCCCCTCTCTTTTTTTGTTTTCTCGCTTCTTAGCTTGTAGTTTTTTATCCGTTCGATGAAAAACGATGTATGACTGCCAAGTCCTTCGAGTAATATATAACAACCGGTGGGGCGTGTGCCGCCCCCCATCATTCTCGAAAAAAAAAGTTGGCTTCGGAGTTCAGTCTTTTGTTATTGGCGAGTTTCATTCTCCGAACACTATTTCTCTGCTTTGACGTCCGTTCTTAGACTGTTCCGAGACGCTTAAACCTTGTTTTTACCAAGAAGGGAGAAAACTAATTCATCCAGCTGCATCTTCATTTTTGATCACTGCAGATAAACTCATGTGGTATTACAATCCGCCCAGGCTAGCTAGCGAAGAAAAGTCTCAAGTGTAAATCGAAACCGTGTTCAGCTTTCCAGAAAGAGTGCATATCCCCACCGTTGGAGGATTGGAGACTAGTAGCTCTAGCGGTAATCTCGATGAAATGAAGCCCCGCAAAGTCGGACCCAGGGCCAGAACATGCCCTGAAACCCCACAGAAAATGGATGGAAAAGGCACCGAAAAACCCCCACCGTCCTACGTACGCCGCCAAGTCAAGTCTCCGCTCCCCTCCCCTCCCCGTCTACGCGGTCTGGCCGCTTCAATTTCCCCGAATTCTGTTTTTTTAATCAATCGCTTAGCGGACGGAAGCATCGCAGGGATTACCCCATCGGATCCCCGCAGGCGCGGAGGCGACGCAGAGTCTCCATCGTTCACACACACATGCATGACTTGTTCAGCTAATGGCGGCTTGTGCTATGGTATGCCTATATATCTTGCCTCCCGCCATTTCCTGTTTCCTCAAGTTCGCGCGCGCTAGCTGGCACGCTGCAGCCTCTCACTCGCCACCATTGTTGTTTGTTTCGGAGGGATCATCGATCGATGCATCAAGCTGGTTTTTGTACCTTTTGTGCCAAGACCAGCTGGCCGACGTGGTGTCAGTCAAAACGCCATTAGTGCATGATTTTACTAAAATGAGTCACTTAATGTGCTCCGGATCGTTATATTACATTTCAAAGTGCCATGCCCGAAATGTAGTATCGGCAATAGTACATGGACCTCTGGTGCGCTTTATGCTTAATTAAGTGTGCCAGCATAAACAGTATTAGTACAAAGGGAATTTTCTTATGAAGTTCTGTTGGTACTCCTACTTAGTTTTGTGAAGTGAACTATGAGTTTTGCTTCAATACATCCCCCCTAAGTTACTTAAAAAGGCTATCACAATATTAGCCTATAGATTAAACGTATTGAATAGATTGATTTGGATACAGTAGACTATATTACCTTATTTTATTGAAAGGGCTAACTTCTAACCTTCTATGGGGTCATACCGAAGCAAAGTTCATGAACTATTCAGCATTATCGATGTCATTGCCGGCATCGCCCTTCACAGGTGCTGATTCCCTCCACATGGAGCCAATGCCTTGGTTACACCGCACCCCTGGTTCATGCTCAAGGTAAAAACCCTCGTTCACTCTATTAGATTGTGAAGTGGCTGTATTCCGCGTTGTGACTTCTTTGGAGGCATTTTCCATAAGATTTGGTCATCTTGATTTCTTCATGACTTATATTGGTGGCAAAGACAATGTTATTGACTTGTTCAGCTAATGGCGGCTTGTGCTATGGTATGCCTATATATCTTGCCTCCCGCCATTTCCTGTTTCCTCAAGTTCGCGCGCGCTAGCTGGCACGCTGCAGCCTCTCACTCGCCACCATTGTTGTTTGTTTCGGAGGGATCATCGATCGATGCATCAAGCTGGTTGTACCTTTTTATGAGTTACGTACTATATATGCATTTTGTATTTCCTATATACTGTGGTTATAATTGATGGTCTCTGCATTTTCTCGATGCATGCAGGAGCAGTGGAGCACTACCAAGACGATCAGCCATATGGAATGGCAGTGTATATCCTCTGGGCCGTTAATGTTACCACGCACAGAGATTGTATACAGGATATTGTTAATCGTTCTGTCGATGCAAGCTAGGAGGGTTCTGTGCTAGTACATGATTTAAGAGAAGAATTATTACCTTTTTCACAGAGGGCGGAATGCTGAGCGGACCAAAATGGCTAACGAGTCTGCTGTATATGAGTACAGTTCAACAATCTCGAGCCGGCCTTAGCAAGCGAAGAATGGTTCTATAACTAAACTTACCAGCTGGTGATTCGGCATTTAACTTTGTAGAGATTGTTGACCTTTGACTTGAAATCCAGAGGACAGTCATGGCACTTCATCAATGGTACTTGTGGATTGAACGAGGAGGACGATGATCGCAAGCTATCGATCATGGTGGATATTGGGAGTAGAGGCCCAAGAGGGGGAAAAAGTCATTTTGAAGCCTTATAGCCAAAACGTCTTATATTTAGGAATGGCCGTTAATGTTCCCCATGTGTGCTTTTCAAGCTAAAGGGCAGGGGTTCCTATACATCCCTGATTCCTGCACTGCTAAACAGCTCAAGGAGAGATCTACTAGCGTAGTGATTACTGTCGTAGAGGGGAATGCTAGTGTGAAAGAGCTTGAGGAAGCATTTTCTGATTACATAGGGACCAAATGGCACTGCACTACCCGCACTATTGGCCCTGACACTTATGTGATGAGATTTCCTAACCAAAGAGATGTGAAAAAGGCATGTTATAATGGTAGAATGATCCTCAAATCTTGTGGTGTGGTAGTTAAGATCGTCCCTTGGTCGACCAACATTGGGGCCAAAGGGATCATGGAGATGGCGTGGGTGAAAGTTGCCAATATCCCTCTGGAAAGAAGACATGAGAGAAATGTTGCGTATGTTTCTTCCCTGGTGGGCGTCCCACTCGAGATCGACATGGCCACCCTGCACAAGCCATAATTTGTCAGGGTCCGGCTGGGGTGTCGCAATGTTGATGAACTCCCCGGGGTAGCTGAAGCAGTGTTGGGTACGCACTTCTTTGATTTTTCCTATGAAATCGAGAAGGTGTTGGTTCATGACCCAGAAAGAGAGAAAAAAGAAGTGCAGATGGAGGAGGGTGTTAACAAAACCCCTTTTGTGAGAACATCCACATGGGGCAAGCATAACCCTAAGTCTGGACACAAAGGGAAAAATGATGGATACAGTAAAAATGGTGGTGATGGGGACGAGAACCTGGTCAATGAGAAAGAAGGAGAAAGCATGGAATCTGAGGAATCAGAAGATAACACCCTGTTAATTGAAACCATGGCTGTGGAGGCTTATAAAAAAGAAAAAGCGCAGGCCTCTCAGGCAATGCTGGGTGTTGATGACACCAAGCATAATGCTGATGAGATCCAGGTAGAAAAAAATAATGTTGATACATGTTCTCATGTTACTGGTATGCCCCATGATGATATAGCTCATTTAAATGTGGCTATGGATTATGAACAGGTGGTGGAACTTGAGGGAGAGGACCTTTCCAAGTTGGAAAATTCAGATTACCTGGTACAATTCCCTGCCTCTCCTTCTGAAGATGTGGGAGAGGTGATTCTCACCCCTCCCCTTTTATCTGAAGAAGTTCAGAGGTTTAGCTTGAGGAATTTGCAGAATATGGAAGGAAGAATGCAAGAGAGAGCTGTTGCCATTTCCAAGAAGAGAAATTTGGAAGGTAATTCAGCTAACCATAACTCCTTTGATGCTCTTGCTAATCCTGAACTTATGATTCGTGCTGTGAAAATGGGGGTAGCTTTCCCTGACAATAATTTCTCTAATGTGGATATTATTAGAGAACTTGAAATAGTCAAGGGGGAATGTCCAAAACGGAGAGGGGTCAAAATGTGAGGGTAGAGGAGGAAGTGATGTATATCACAAATGGAAAAGAAGACCAAACTCCTGTTAGTACTGACTGGGGGGATGGGGAAGAGGACATGGAAGAGAAATTTACCTTGGTCCGGTCTAGGAAAAGGAAAAGCCCTAAAGTGAAAGTGGCTATTTCCAGGCCCATTACTTGAAGTCAAAAAAATCTTGTGGGAGGCACACAGGCTGGCAGCCCTGCCCATAATACCAGGGCCACCAGAGGGGGACGAACAGGGAAAAGATACAAATGATAGGTCTTTTTTGGAATTGCAGGGGGGCAGGAAAGAAAGGAATGAGAACCTGCCTGTCCCATATGATTAAGGACCATTCCCTTGACTTTCTTTGTCTGCAAGAAACGTTGAAGAAGAATTTTTTGGATAGTTATTTTAGAAAGCTCGACCCTCACAACCTGTTTGAGTGGGGCTGGGTCCCCTCAATTGGCAAGGCTGGAGGTATCTTATGTGGGGTTCGGAAGGAAAAGTTTGAAGTAGTTGCTTGGAGAAAAGGCAGGTTCATTCTCCAAGTCTCTCTATATGATATTAGTAAGGAAAAAATCTGGACTCTCTGTAGTGTCTATGGAGCAGCCCATGAGAGGGATAAAAATGATTTTCTTAGTGAATTGGCTGATTTTTGTTGCCATATTCAGACTCCTTTACTAATTGGGGGAGACTTCAATATTCTCAAACATAGTGGAGAGAAGAATAAAAGATGGCGTCGAACAACACATTCTGACCTGTTCAACTCTATCATTAACACTATGTGTCTGAGGGAGATTTATATGAGCGGGGGAGGGGGGGCGTACACTTGGTCTAATAACCAATCTCATCCGACCTTGGAGAAATTGGATCGTGTTCTGATGAATAATGAGTGGGAGGAGATGTTTCCTATGGTTAACATGAAGAAACTCGCCAGGGAGATCTCTGATCGCAATGCTCTCTTACTGTACTCTAATAACCATGTTGTCAGAGCCCCACAAAAAAGAGAGTTCAGATTTGAAATAAGCTGGCTAAAATCTAAGGAATTTCTTCCTCTAGTTAGCAAAATCTGGAACCAGAATGTGAATGCCACCGATCCTGTTGATATTCTTAATATCAAACTAAAAAGATTTAAGAAGTTTTTCAAAGGCTGGGGATCGAATAAATTCGGTCATGAAAAGAAAAGGAAGCAGGAGATTAGAGAAGAACTTGCTTTCATTAAGAAAATAGAAGAGGAGGGGAAGATAGACCATGAAATGTTCTGTAGGAAGACAGATCTCCTTGTGGATATGAATGAAATTCTTGTCAATGAGGAGCTTTTTCTGCTGCAGCAATCTAATGAAAGATGGCTGCTGTGGGGGGGGGGGTCGCAACACCGCCTATTATCAAAAAATTGCTAATGGTAATAAGCGTAAAAACACTATACATTCACTTCATGTTGGGAGTACGGTGATTGGGGGGGACTGAGAAGCTACTGGAGCATGCCACTAATTTTTACAAAAATCTTTTTGGGCCGGCTCAGGGAAACATATTCCACCTTGACCCTGATATTTGGGGGGCTGAAGAAAAGCTCGATGAGCTCGACAACGAGATCCTTAATAGGCCTTTCACAGAGGAAGAAGTGAAGAGAGCCTTGTTTTCCATGAAAAGTAACAGGGCCCCTGGTCCGGATAATATCCCCGCTGAATTCTACCAACATTGCTGGGAGATAGTGAAGAGTGATATCATGAGATTGTTTACTGCCTTTCATGTTGGGGAGCTTGATGTCTGTAGATTGAATTATGGCATTATTACTTTACTGCCCAAGATCAATGGGGCCAATAAAATCCAGCAGTTTAGGCCGATTTGCCTGCTAAGATGTCCTTACAAACTGATAACTAAGGTGCTGGATAACAGGGTGGCCCCCTTAGCTGATAAGCTGTTTAGTAGGCATCAGAATGCATTTATCAAGCATAGGAATATCATGGATGGAGTATTATCTTTGCATGAAATTCTGCATCATACTTACATCAAGAAGAAGGTGGGTATTGTCATTAAGCTTGATTTCGAGAAAGCATATGACAAAGTGAATTGGGACTTTCTTTTGGATTGTCTCGAGATGAGAGGGTTTGGTCCCACATGGTGCGGGTGGATTAAAAGTGTTCTGGTCGATGGCACAGTTAGCGTGAAGTTGAACAACGTTATGGGCCCATATTTCAAGAGCTTTAAAGGGGTTAGACAAGGGGATCCGGTGTCGCCCTTCCTTTTTAACATTGTTGTTGAATGCCTGTGTAAAATGGTGCTGCAGGCACAGAAGAATGATTTATTTGTTCGGCTCGCTCCAGACCTTGTTGAAAAGGGAGTGGCCATACTGCAGTACGCAGATGATACAGTTTTGTGCATTGACTATGATCTAGAGAAGGCTGTGAACATGAAGTTGTTGTTATACATTTTTGAGCTCATGTCTGGGCTCAAAATCAATTTCCAGAAAAGTGAGATCCTGTGTGTAGGGGGGGGATGATGATATCCTTAGAGCATATGTTGATATGTTCGATTGTCAAATAGGGCACTTTCCCATGAAGTATCTGGGGGTGCCAGTGACCTTTTCTTCTTTACGAGTAGCTGACTGGGACTTTTTAGAGTCCAGATTCATTAAGAGATGTGATTCTGGCCTGGGGGGCAATGCCTCATCTGGGGGGCGCTTGACATTGCTCAATGCTAATATATCTAGCATTGCTTTTTATTATATGTCCATGTACCTTCTATCTAAAACTACTCTGGCCAGGATTGATAAATGTAGAAGGAGATTCTTTTGGCATGTGACCCAGAATAGGAAACGTTACTACCTTGTTAAATGGATTAGAATGTGTAGATCCAAGAATAAAGAAGGGCTGGGTGTGAAAGACTTACATAAGCAGAACCTTAGCCTGCTTACTAAATGGTGGTGGAAATTAGAAACTAAATCCGGCCTATGGCATTATATTGTAAAAGCCAAATACTTCAGTAGGGCTACTGTGGCTGACATTAAAATGAAGTGCAATGATTCACCATGCTGGAAAGCGATCATGAAGGTGAAGAATCTTTATCTGGCAGGGAGGAGAGTAATTGTACAATCGGGAAACATTGCTAGGCTATGGATTGACCCCATTGGGGACAATATCCCTCTGGCTGAGCAGTTTCCCCGTCTTTTCTCGATCTGCAATTATTCTGAGTGCACTATTGATAAATGCGCAAATGCTGATCCCTCCTCATTCTTTAGAAGGAGGTTGAATGGTGAGCTCTTAGATCAATGGGCTGTGGTTGGTAATAGGGCCAGGGAAGCATGTATTTCAAATGCCTCTGATGTGATCAAATGGGGCTTGGGTGGTAAGACCTCTTTTACCACCAAATCGGTGTACTCATTCATGGAAAAGAATGTCTCTGGGTGTGATTACAGATGGATCTGGAGTGCTAGAATCCCTCTCAAAATTCAAATATTATTGTGGCAACTTTTTCAGGATGCTGTCCTGACCAGGGATGTGATGAAACATCGCGGTTGGAAAGGAAATTCAAAATGTTCTTTTTGTGAAGGAAGAGAGACCGCACAGCATTTGTTCTTTACTTGTCCTGTTGCCAGGATAACCTGGAGAACAGTGGCATGTATGTTTGGCACTGCTTTATGCCCTGATAATATTTGGCAGGCCTACTCTTGGTGTTTTACATTCATACCTGGGGGGGAGTTCTATACAGCAGGGATCGCTGCTGTGTGCTAGGCGATCTGGTCGTGTCGCAACAGGGCCACCTTTGAGTTCAAACCTCTTACGAGCCCGTTTGAATGTATTTTCTCTACATGTGCCTTAATTTGCTATTGGGCAGGAATGATGAAGCAGGATGACGCGACTGCCATGAGGGACGGCGCGAAGATGCTGAAGGAGAATGCGTCGATGATGATGAGGATTTGTGCTGCGAATCGTGAAGAGACAACCTGCTGATTCTACTGGAGTTGTGTCCCTGTGGTTTAGTTTGATGCTTGAGCTGCTCTCCCCTGCGTGGGTCTGAACTTATTCTGCTCGACTGTTGCGAGCTTGTGTTTTGTGCTCTTTTGGGGCTGTTTGTCTCTGGTCCTTAGCTACAGAGATTTGGTGTCGTCGGGTTTTCGCCCCACAGTGAGTAATCTCGATGGCGAGTGCTCACAGTGGGTTTCCCGGCGATGCGTTGAACTCGCTTCCCCTTTCTCCTTTTTGGACTGTTGTATTTCCGTTATGTCGCAGTAATGGAAAGAGGCAATGCCCGGTTCAAAAAAAAGGTTGGAAGGATTTGCGCCAAGACCAACTGAAGGACGTGGTGTCAGTCAAGCACGATTTTACTAAAATGAGTCACTTGATGTGCTCCGGATCGTTATATTACATTTGAAAGTGCCATGACCATCGGCAATAGTACATGGACCTCTGGTGTGCTTTACGCTTAATTAAGTGTACTAGCATAAACAATATTAGTACAAAGGGAATTTTCTGGTACTCCTACTTAGTTTTGTGAAGTGAACTATGAGTTTTGCTCCAATACATCCCCCTAAGTTACTTAAAAAGGCTATCACAATATTAGCCTATAGATTAAACATATTGAATAGATTGATTTGGATACAGTAGACTATATTACCTTCTTTTATTGAAAGGGCTAACTTCTAACCTTCACCTTTAATTAGCATCGAAGTATCTAAACTTTTCTATGGAGTCGTACCGAAGCAAAGTTCATGAACTATTCAGCATTATCGATGTCATTGCCGGCATCACCCATCACAGGTGTTGATAAGTTGATTCCCCCCACATGGAGCCAATGCCTTGGTTACACTCCACTACCCCACTCCTGGTTCATGCTCAAGGTAAAAACCCTCGTTCACTCTATTATATTGTGAGGTGGCTGTATTCCGCGTTGTAATTTCTTTGGAGGCATTTTCCATAAGATTTGGTTATCTTGATTTCTTCATGACTTATATTGGTGGCAAAGACGATGTTATTCTGCGGTTGGAGAGAATTATTTTCTTTTTAATTACAAAGGAATCCTCCCATTGTACATCAGGATACATCATGAGCCCAAGAGAGAAAACAAGACGATAATTGGACCCTAAATCGACCGACGACCTCCCAAGAGATGCTTTGCCATCATCTCTTGCCAAATCCTCGCCATGAGGCAAGGAGCAAAGGGCCTCCCACATGGAGGTTGAAGACGTACGTGGGCTTCGAAAACAGTCAAAAAATCCTATAGAGGCTAGCAAATCACCCTAGCCACCTGTGTCTTTGCAAGTTTCATCCGTAGTTCCGGCAACTGAGGCCAAGGCAGCGGAAGAAGAATGTCGAAGAAACACCAAAGCCAGCAACGTTCCCCACATAACGCCAAGTCAACAATGCCGAACGACAAATCCATCCCACTCTCTTCTTTCCCCACCATGACAGCGAGAAAAAAAACGGAGAAGGAAGCCGGACCGACTCGCATCGACAGCCTATCAACCAAGCTTATATTTGAAGCTCCACCGCTAGCCGTCGTTTTCCACCATGGAATATTGCCGGAAGAGGGAGAAGAGGAGCTTTTCGATGGCACTCGTGAGTGCCGGTGCCGAGATTCACCATGGCATGATGCCAGACACGACATAACGCCATACGCCCAAAGACAAACCAAACCCTAAACCCTAACTTAGTGCTAGCTAGTACGTACACCGTCCCCTCTTCTCTCAATCCCCACTCGGAGCGGCGAGGCCACCCAAGGAAGCGGGGATCGCGGCGTGGGTCTCTCAAGAGAAGGAAGGAAGGAAGAGAGTAGACCATGTATCTATACAAAATGACATCAGCGCTCGCTGTTTCTCGTCAAAAAAAAAAGTAGACCATGTATTGTTCAAATCGATTTGACTTTATTAATCTAATTTAAAGCTGAAACGTCACGGCCTTTTATGCAAAGAAAAAGAACTGGATCGATGTCAACAATCTCAAACTTGTTTACTAGTAATTGACGAGTGATTCGAGAGACGAATGTCGTTGTTAGAATGTTGTCAGTTTTCTTACCAAAATAAGAAGCCAGAACGTCGGTTGAACTGAAAAGAATAAGCACCAAATCAGCAACAATGCTACACATACAGGTTTTTACAGGAGTTTACAGGATTGATTTTACGTGGCGTTTTTTGATTGGGTGTTGAAAATCAGGGGGAGGGGCGATGTTTATGAAGTTTGGAAGGAACCTGTAAACTTCTGTAAAGCCCTGTAGATGTACTGTAGCATTTTTGCCAAATCAGGCAAGAGGAAATATGTACTTATAAAAGAGCGAGATCGTACGAGGGAAGCGCGTCGGAAACGAGGCAGCCGGCCGGCCGTGGCGCAAGCAAAGCAAATCCCGAGCAAGAGCAGTGCCCCACCCCCACCGTCTCACGCGGTGCCGAGCGACGCGAGCCGGGAGGGAGTGCCTCCTTGCCGGGAGTGGTGTGGGTGGCTGCGCCGCGTGTGCCACTAGTAAAAAAAGGGTCAAACGTGAAGCACATTAGTGCCGGTTTGTATTTGAGCCGGTACTAATGGTACCATTAGTGCCGGTTCGAACGGATTTGCATTAATGTCGGTTCGTGTTGAACCTTTAGTACCGGTTCGTGGCACGAACCGGTACTAAAGGGGTGGTGGCAGGCTGGCGTCAGGCCGGGGCCCCACGATCACCTTTAGTACCGGTTCATGGCACGAACCGGTACTAAAGGTCTAACCTTTAGTACCGGTTCGTGCCATGAACCGGTACTAAAGGGGTCTGACCTATAGTACCGGTTGGAGACACAAACTCTACCCCCCTGGATCGCTTTTTCAGTTTTAAAAAAAATAAAAGAAAATAATGGAAATGTCAAAAAAATAAAAGAAAATAAGTTTCTCATGTGATATGTGGTCTAGTTGTTGGGAAAATTTGCAAATGTGAATTTTGACTTTATTTGCAAAATCTCTCTGAAATTTATAAAAATGGGCATAATTTTTGCATACTAACTCGGATGAAAAAGTTTTTTATATGAAAAATCATCTACTCGAAAAGTTACATCCAAATTGAACCGGGGAACCCCGTTAAACATTTTCAAAATCCTCAAAAACCTAATAGAAAAAAGTTACGGGGCTTTTAAGATCTAGAGTGGAAAAAATTGAAAAATATTCAAACAGTGGGCAAACTGTGGTCAAACAATGGTCAAACTAATTATTTTAGAATATTAGTGTTACTAAATAATTATTTTAGTTATTTCAATTTTGGTCAAACTGTGGTCAAACTAATTATTCAAGAAATATTAGTGTTACTAAATAATTATTGTTTTTTAAAACAATAGTTTCAAACTCAAACAGTGAAATGTGTCACTTCATGCTCAAGAAAAATTCCTGAAGGTTAATAGGATTGACATCTTACTATTGTCAAGAAAACAACAAGTGCAGACTCGGAAACGAAGGAGAATAGAACCTGAAAGTTAAGCGTGCTCGGGCTAGAGTAGTGAGAGGGATGGGTGACCGGTCGGGAAGTTAACAATTTGGAATGAGTGATCCACACTTGAGCAGTTAAGAGAGGTGATTAGAGACTAAATCATCAAATAATTCAGAAAAATTAAAAATTAAAAAAAAATCCAAAATTTTCAAAAAAAAAAATTCTAAAAAAAAACTTTAGTATCGGTTGGTAACACCAACCGGTACTAAAGGTCCCCCGTACCAGGGCGCGAGCTCACGCCACGTGGTGGCACTTTAGCGCCGGTTCGTGCCGAACCGATACTAAAGGGGAGCCTTTAGTACCGAAACTTTAGTGCCGGTTTCATAACCGGCACTAAAGGCTCTTACAAACCGGTACTAATGGTCCATTTTCTACTAGTGTGCCTCTCCCTTTTGCTCTCCCTCCGCTCGGCTTTTTTCCCTCTTATATATACAGCGCCCCGACGACCACCCGCCACCCATCGCCATTCCCCACACGCTACCCGGCCGCTACTCAGTCTCAGCTCCACCGCCGCCCCCAACCTCGCGATGGCGCCCAAGCGGCCGCTGGAGGCCGTGCCGACGGAGCAGGAGGGACCGCGGTCCCCGAGGAAGCGGCTGCGCCGGACGGTGCTCCTCATGATGTGGCTGTGAGTACCCTCACCTACCTCACCTAGCCGTTCGCCTCCTTGTCTCGCTTCCTTGATTTGAATTTTGAACTCACCGGCTGCGCCTGCTTCATTCGCGCGGATCTGCGCCGCAGGGAGAGGAGGAGTGCGAGACCGGTCACCGTCGAGCAGCTGGCGCACATGGTTCGCCAGGTGAGGCCATTCCTCTTCGCGGCTCCACCCGGTTCCCCTCCCTCTCCGCATTTTGATTTTGTTTTCCCCCAGTCGTCTCCTCCTCCTCGCTGTGTGTGTGTTTGGTTTTGTGGCGACCGACAACTCACGGAGTTTGGCGGTGGGTTTTCAACTGTTTATGCAGTTCACGGGGCTCGCCGCGCGGCTTGGCTCCATGGAGAGGCTGCTCCTCGACCTCCCCAACATAATCCACAGATTGTTGGCGGAGCAGCTTGCTTCTTTTCAGTTTCAGAGGTACGTACACATATTTATGTTTTGCAAGCGCACGTGTCCATGCCACAATTCAGATGTCCGAATATACTAGGAATTAGCGCATTTTATTTTACGAAACTAAGGGAGTGATAATTGAAGTCCTGGTTTGCTTTCTGAGAACTGCCAGTTTTATCCTGTGATGAGAAATAAAACATCCATCTTTGTGTCTTTCTTTTTATGATGACAAGATTGTTGTTGGAAAGCAAATTGGATGTAATAAGATATTATATTATGGGACGGAGGGAGTACTTTGGAATGTTGTGGATGTGATGTGATGGCTTGATGCTTCCTTGGTTTAATTAATTAATTAATTAATCTTATCTCCTGTTGTGTATTGTTTTGCATCCAACAGTTCTTTGATCGTATCCATACAAGATATGATTCGGTCAACGGTACAGACAGAGGTTAGAGTCTGGATCTTCATCCGTGTAATATATTTTGCATATCTGTACCTGCACTTTATCCCAACTCAATGTTGCTACGTCATGTAATAGAAGCAGGGACGACAAGCAGCTCCGCTTCCTACTGTCATTAATGACCCTCCTAGGTATCTGCCATTTTTTCCTTCTTATTAAAGGGCAACCTGGTGCATGTAGCTCCCGCTTGCGCAGGGTCCAGGAAAGGGTCCGACCACTTTGAGTCTATAGTACGCAGCCTTTCCCTACATTTCTGTAAGAGGCTGTTTCCAGGACTTGAACCCATGACCTCATGGTCACAAGGCAGCAGCTTTACCACTGCGCCAAGGCTCCCCTTCTTTTTCCTTCTTATTGTACATGTTTTTTATTTATGTCTTGATTCTTACTGTCAACTCAAGTATTTGCTTTCTACATAATCTGGGAATTTTCCTTTTGTTACTATCTCACTCTCATCTTATTTAAAAATTTAGGCAGATGTCAGAAGGTTTCTCTAGAGTCAAGCTGCGGTTTGTCGATGTTGACAGACCAAAAGATCCACTTTTCACTGGTTGCCCAGTAAAATGGCAGAATGGAAGAAACGCTAAGGTAGCGATATTTGGAAATGATAGGCAAATCACACAGGGCGACCTTTCTAAATTGAAAATTGAGATTTTAGCAGTCCATGCTGATTTCTTTACTGAGCAAGGACAAGAGGACTTCACCAAAGAGGAATTCAACAAGCAGATATATATGCACAAAGGGAAAGAGTCAGTCTTGAAAACTGTTAATCTAGCAAATGGTGAGGCATATATTGGTCCCTTCTCCTTTACAGAGAGCTCCCAGAGGAAAAGGTTAAGGTTGACAGCACGAGTGAAAAGGCAGGTTCATACTACCAGAGTTCAGGAAGCAATCAGCGATCCTTTTGTTGTCAAAGACCGCCGAAGCGAATGTGAGTATATCCAGTTATCCATTCTGAGCACCATTTTTTTTAACTATATTGCATTGGAAATTTAATACACTGTGTAATTTGCTCATTCGTGATGGAGGCCTCCATGTTCTTCTATTTTTTACTTTTTGCTCATTCAATGAAACATCTATTGTTTCCCATAGTTAGCTGAAGAACACGTTCGTCCTTTAAGTGGCTGCCAGGCTAATTTAAGTTAAAAAAAATGTTCAAGCACATATCATATCTTCCATAAACTTTTATGGCCTTCTGAGTGATATTATTTCATATGAAAATATGATGTCTTAGCACTAAATGTTCTGCTTTTAGAAGGGAATGGCTTGTTCCGTCACAAAATTTCTGTAAAGTAATGTCTATATGCATATAATATCCTAAATACACACTGACAGTCAAAACTGTATGACCGCCTAGGTGCTAGGCGAAGGCCAACCGCCTAGGTACTTTGGATCTGACAAAATTATACTTCATACCTTGGATTTGGGATTACACTTTTCTTTGGTCAATACAGATCTTATTTTGAGTTGTCTATTAGGTCGTAGATTAATACTAAGCATGGTAAATCGATTTGTAGTTTACCATGTACATCAATCCTTTTCTCAGTGCCATTACCATCAGATGCAATGATACCCAGAATGAAGCAATTGCATCTTAGAAATCTTATTTTAACATATCACAGTTTAGCAGTTGATAGTCACTGAAATAATAGTGCTGGCGATTACCTTCATGTATTCTGTTACAGCATAAAGTGAACAACTGGAAAAAGTCTGCGTATAAGAAGTTTGACGAGCGCGAGAGCTCAGGGCATCTTACCCCTGATTACTTCATGATCAATGGCCGCCCAGTCCGTGCAGTGCCCCATGATGCGGGTCCTTCGGTACAAGGTACAACAACATGACAAATTTTAATATTTTGTTCCATTGCGCTACATGCATGTTTCTCTGAATTCAACTTATTGCAGAATTTGGTGATCGACGTCCATTGAATGGGTGCTCACAGCCGGCAGTCCTGTCAAACAACGACGCTGGTCCTTCAAACCAAGAAACGCTGCCGTTTTCGCAGCCCACATATGAACAGAGTGTGCATCAAGGTCAATACTAAACACCTGCATAATTTTGCATCACGCATCCTCCATACTGTTCCTGTTTCATCGCTCGCAAGAAAATTATTTTTGAAATGAGCATCACAGGAAGTTATTATTAGTGTTGATTCTGATAGTTTTGGGGATCAACCTGCTGTAGGACTTGACCAGCACGATCCTTGTACGTCACAGAGTGTATCTCCTTACTATCTGGCCCAGGGAAATTTCATAAATGATCAGGGACAGGGATCATTTTCAGCAGAGCCAACTATTCCGTCCCACATTCTTGCACCAGTAAGTAAAGTTACAA